>NW_013548557.1:0-4299 GCF_000499425.1 Eimeria acervulina
TTTAGGGACAAACAGGAACACGAAGGTGTGCGCTGTTTGCAGGAGTTGGGGGGCCAGATGCAGGAATGCCTGCCCCATGTTGGTGCATGAACACTTACTTGGATATAGCTGTGGGCTGCGAAGTAAGTCCCTTTGCTGGGTTGTAGCTCAGGACGCCGCTCGGATGAGGTTGTGGTCTGTCACTATGTCACTACAGGTAAGTATGTATTCGGTTATCGTCTTTTCTGTCTCCTGAGGGAAAACTGATGTGCACTTCAACTATATATATATATATATATATATATATATATACATCTGCCCATTTTTTCCTAGAGAACCATCATGCCTACCAGGAGTGCTCGATAGACTTCATCTCTACAAGTATTAGAAGAATTAACACCAAACCACTACCACTCGCTCTACACTGTGCGTACACTGGTTACCTGCGTGTACTGTCTGTCTGTAGACTGTTTGCGTCCGCACACTGCCTGTCAAAGCATTGTTTGTCTGCCCACTGTTTGCCTGTATATATTTTGTCTGTCTGTACAGTGCCTGTTATCGATCTCTGCCGTCTGCGCTGCGTTCCGTTGCCCACCCTTATATTATGCTCCCCTTCCCTGTTCGTCATGATGAGTGTGCATCGAAGGGAGTGGAGTACATTACAAAATGCAAGACGCAGGTGATGTTCAGGTGCAACTACAGGAATAGGCGTCCGACTTTGAACTGGCCTTCCTGAGCAGTCAATTTCGATGGGGGGAGCACGACCCTGCATGGTGGGCCGACTCTAGAGTGCTGCTTTACCCAGAGACGGGAAATCCCTCTGCTTAATAGCTGGTGCGAACAATTTTAAGAAGGTATTTTAAGACTTCTGGCGCCTTGTTAGTAGCATCTTTGGCTTATTGCAAGGTCTGGTAAACACACACTTCGGGGCTGTCGTCGGGGTCTCAAAATAGCTTGCGAGTGTCAGAGAAAGGCTTTCAGTTCCCATTTTAAACGCTCCAGGCCCTTCTGTTTTGTTCTCTTCTTCGATTCTTACGGAGGAGAAGTTTCGGTGACTTCGGCCCGTCTGATGATGGATTCGGTCAACGACCCAAGCAATCCAGCAGCTCAGCAGACACCAACCAGCTCTATACGTGGAAAAGCGACTCCCGATGAAATATTACCTTCAGAACGTGCACCTTCCAATCTGCAACCTGCTGAGCAGCGACATTTTATTTCTCCTTACTGGCCCCCTACTTCCAACACAGACAGCGAACGGACTGTGGTTGGTACCACAGGCGACGATAAGCTAGATAGCGCTCTCACTACACCTGATGAAGTCAAGCAGCAATCCGTGCATGAAATCGAAGGCGCAGTGAAAGGGGAAGCCCATATCTCCTCAGAATTTCTGGACGATTTCTCTCACCTAAAGAAGTTGGACTTACGGCCTTGCTCTTTCACGTCCCTCGCCGACGCCTTTCGTGCATCATTGTGCGTAGTCCGCTGCCTCAGGGGTATGCTTTACCTGAATTCTGGTTGTGCAGGCATTGGGTTTGCAGAGAGTCAGCCAGGGGACAACGGATCTATACAGGGACTACATTCTGGAAGCCGTCCGGCCGCTGCAGACGTTTTATCCCACCAAGAATCATTCGTTGCTGACGAGGCTGCGTATGGTCACTTGCTAAAGCAACCTGATAGTGCTTCAGAAGAGCCAGGTTCTGGTCCGGCGCAAGCAGTGTCTGAAGGCACCTCGGAGACTTCACGAAAGGGGCTTTCGTCTCCCGTGCAGCGACCGTTACCGCCGTCAGGTTGCAGTGGACTAGCCCAAGGTGGAATACTAGAAAGATTGCCACAGCCGCAAGTGGTTCCAGGCGTGTTCACCTCAGAAACTGCACAAACCCAAGGAAGATTGGAGTACGAGCTCTCTGTGTGCAAAGCGCTTCTGTTACTGCAGCATCTATCTCCCAACAGCACAACGACGGTCGAAGAATCACCAGCAGTCACGTCTCCACAAAGAGCCTCATCCCAGAATATCGCGGCCGGTGCTGCCCTATACTCACCATACACCTCCACTCAGAAAACGAGCGAACTTACCAAGGTTTCAGATTCTAGTTGTAGAGGGTTTCAGGCAGCCATCCTTGAAATCCTGCTTCGGGTGCGGCTTCTTCAAGGAACACAGCAACTAGTGCGAGCTGACTTCGCGAGGCTTTTGCATCAGCAGCAGAAACAACAACAACAGCTGCTAAAGGCTGTACAAACTACTGTGATGAAACTAGGTCCGGCCATCCCTGTCCGTTGGTTTCAAGCTGCGATTGCAGATACTTGGTGTAGTGCCAGCACTTTGGTTGTCAAGTATTAGGTCGGATAATTTAAATCGTCAGAAGCTGCATTTTTTGTGTATGCTTATCTTGCAGAAGCGGAGAGAGATTCCCTTTTGGGGCGCGTGCAGAGGCTGTCCACATTTGTGAGCCGCAAGTGACGCGAAGCGCAACCAGATCGATCAGCACCTTTAGTGCCTGTTATCCAGAGTCAGCAGAGGGGACACCAGTCAGCTTCTCGTCCAAGTTTTGCAACGTAGGCGAGTCCTAGGAGGCAACGGGCATCCCGTCATCTCGCAAGAATGCCGTCGTCAACAACCATAAACTAAAGGAGAGAACGGAAACTGGGAGATTCCTGCGAAATGTTTGGTTACACTTAGGCTGCACTGCAGTCTTCAAAGTCGATAGGGCTACGCAAGAGCCCTCCTTCCCTTTAACATTGTGCCATATTCATCCGTAGAACCTCGTAAGTGCAGTCTATCTTGTCTTCACACTAGCACTGTCAAAGCACAGTCACAAGTACACGAATGACAGCGGCCTTGCTGGGCAGACTGATAGAGCGCTACATTTTTGTCGAAGGCTCTGCCTTCAACGGAAATCCAGAGCCTTGGCACGCTAAACTCCATACGGAGCTTATTACCAATATGAAATTGGAATTCGCACATAAACTAGCTAACAGCGACTGACTCAAGTGCACTGCTGCTATCCTTAGCTAACGCTGGCTGGCTCATCAAGCGAATTTCACAAAGCTTTGAGGCTTTAACACATCCCCGAGCTCCCCTGCGTACCATTAGGCATCCCTTGCAAAAGGGATGTTCAAGCGACTGCGTCATGGGCTAGTGCAATCGAGGAATACTCCAGATAGTTAGTAGACAACAAATGCCATCGCTAAGTAGCAATGAATTTACGCACCTTCAAGCGCAGTCTACACTAAGGCAACAAAATTATATGCATGCTACAGGTGTGGAGAAAGTACGCGTTGCCCCGTAGCAGCAGCAGTTGATTTGGCGTGGAAGAAAGTACACCATTCTGCATGTTCACAATTAGAAACGAATAGCTGTACCGAGCTGCCGGGCTGTCCAAGGCGCAGCAAGGCCCAGTCAAAAGGACAGACGGGAAGGCATGCGGAAATGTTATCCCTAGCACTACAAGAGCGACAAATGCGGAAGTAGCGCAAACCGCTTCTGACCAAGCTAGGCTAACTGTGGTCACCTGTAGGTATGATGAGCCTATGCTAAGTAAAGCCGCAGCACACAAGAGCGGCTTAACAATGCATGGAGCGATGCATGCTGGGAGTGAGCAGTCGTTGCCGCGCATACGGCAAAGATTATGCACAATTTGCCTGCTGAAGCAGCAGCACTTGGTGACAGTGAAAAGTGTCATCGCGGCATGAAACAGCTATCACCCACAAGCTCGAGGGTTCGCTGCGATTAACGCGAAAGCCACAGCTCTCTCTAGCCCTCCGTGATTTGGCTACAGCACCGACCACCTAGACGGCACCGCCATACCCAGAGAAGGGCAGCTATTCTAAAACCATGAGCAATTAGCCGTGTGCATTACAAAACGCATGCCGCAACGCTCCTCAGAAACAGATGTGGCATCAAGCTGTTTCAGAAACACAGACCAAATTGATGATCATCATCAGGATGCGGCAGCTAGATATGCAAAACGGATGTGCAAATAAAAAACTTAAAAAGCAAAACGCACAAGTAAAGTGTGGCTCTTCAGGCAGTACGAATATGCTTGGAAATTCATACGCAGCGCCAGGCAAGCGTCATGGGTGTCCTAAGATAGTCATCACGTGTGCCAAGATCATCGGTCCTTGCTCGGCCTTGTCCATAAAATACAACTCCGCCATCTCCGACGTCCTCGTGAAGTACCGATGAACTTCCGGCGCTTAGCGACATGTGCGACTTCAGGAAATGCTCTGGCTCCTGCAACAAGCCAGATGGCTGTCCAGCCAGAGCAAAACCTGCAGGCGACATTCATTTGCCACGAGTGGGTAATAGGCGGGCGCAACAGT
>NW_013548556.1:0-3092 GCF_000499425.1 Eimeria acervulina
CATCCGCGCTCCATGCTTGCTGGTGAAACTCCTCGCTCAAATCTAGCCAAGCATGCATAAGCAAACGGAGAGAAAAAGCGGGCAAAATCGATTCAAAATCAAACAAAGTAAGTGCAGCAAAAAGCCGAGGCGATGACACGTAGTTCGTGCTTATTACAACAAGAGTCCTTAATCTTTTTCGGGGTCCTTGTAAGCTGCACTAGCGTCAAAACTAAAAGAGCTCGTGAAAATCATCCGACCTCTGCTCTCATCCCCATGCATCCTCCGCGCAGCTGCCGAAAGCGCTGCTGCGGAAAGGCGGCAGGCTTGCATGAGGTGCAACGCACCTTAGTGCAAATAATGTTGGAAGGCACTTCCACATGCATGCATAACAAATCCCCCTTTGATATGAAAACTAACATTGTAGAGAGTTGTTTCATACTCATGTGGCACGTTGAACCCACTCTGCGCGTAAGCAGAGGCACACATACCAGCTTCGCGTGGGCACCCATACCCAAGAAAGGAAAGGTTTAAACAGGCGAAGGGAAGTGGTGAGACGTGTCGGGGGATGCTGAATCGTCGTGCTGTTGCCGCTCCTGTCCTGCAGCTCGTGTCTTCGGGCCCCGTCAGTGGCATGCCCACTGGTCGTCGACAGCGCTAGATGTCGTTCAGTTGAATTCGACGATGCATTTTGATGCGGGCGTGCCAATCTTGTTAAAAGTATGCACTGTGTTGCCGCCAGTGCCCACAATTAGTGCGCACGCTGGTGGGGGTCAGCCTAGCGCCCAAGCGGTGACCAAGCCCCTTCCAAAGAAAGAAAGGCAGCGATTGTCTGCGGCGACGGCGATGTAGCCATGGCTAGGGGAGAAAGCGGAAACCACCTGGGGAGTGTAGTCGATGCAGAAGAACCGAACAGGATAATATGAGCGCCCTATTACACGTGGCAGAAAAGCTCACGCTACTCGCATGATAGCATTTCCATCCTGTAGGTAGGTCTACACCGGATGCCCGCGCGTCTATCTGAAAACGAAAACAAAGGGCCATCTCCAGCCCATGGCGAAATTTTTCGGCAGGTCGCTCTCCTATGCTCTTAGGAGAGCGCGCGAATCCACTAAAACCAAGTCTCGCTTGTTCAGACTTTTTGTCGTAATGCCCTGCTCGGTTTTCCTGAGTTTTTCCCATGCACCCTCGTGGTGCTGCAAGCTGTGCATGGAGGCTGGTTTTCCATGGCCAGGCCTAACGTCGGGTGCGACGGCAGTGTTTCCTTGAAGCGTAAGGATGCGGGAGAGCAACTGGTTGAAGCATTAGCTTTATTTATAGCACAGTCGGCACAACATAGGAATTCAAGCCACTTCCATGAATTTTGCTGGGTATAAAGTCGTAAGTACTTCAAGAACGTCGGTTAGTATCTTCGGTTTTGGCCATCTGCCCCGCGGCGGTTGGCCGTGGCCATGTTATGGTTGTTGTGTTATTGGGCCGCTTTATATATTCGCGCCAACAGGGGTTAGCGTAAGTAGGATCACTGTCAGCAGGTGTGTGTGCGTGCTGGAAAGGAAGACTGTGGAGCTTCCATACAGTGAATAACTGGGCCATTCACGCAGCTGGAATCGAACTTAGACTGCTGGTGAACTGAGTTTTTCCACGACGACGTAAATACTATCACGGCCGGTGATTGGTTGTAAATCCATTGCGAAATTCACTGATATATGCATCCATATCCATTAGTAGATCGGAAGACTCTGCAAGGGTCCCGGTTTGAGGTTGTTCGGCTGCTCTAGGTGCGGGCATTCCGTGCATGTGAGGAAGCCGTGAGGTGTGTCTTAGGCAGCAAGAAAAACAAGCTTCTATATTCATTGTTATGCTGACTCCACCATGGCAAGCCAATGGACGATCGTGCATTGCGTAAGACGTCTCTCCAAAGCGCAGCTGGAAAGTATTGTTGGAGGAGTCCACCTTTCGTCTGGCACCACAGGAGATCGCCATCTATTCTGTAGGGCGCGTCCCGCCAGTTGTTCTTGGGCCTAGCAAGAATCGAAGCTGTAGGAGTATCTGAGAACTAAGAAGAATACAAATTAAAAAGGAAACAGGAATAAACGCAGATACGCGCAGTGGCAGAACACAGTGCCTGCCTGGAGGAACATTGGGCGGCTCCATTAGAAACCGGCTTACGGATACGCTTGATGTGCTTGCTTTCCTAGTCTTTCTGGGTGAACCGGCAGAGCCTCCCAAAGACTCCTTCATTATCGTACTCTTGAAAACTCTTTGTTAGGCATCTCAACAAGTGGTGACCAGTTTGAGGGTTCCTTTGCTGCCATAAAGGTGATGCCGACACTTTTTCACTCGCCACCAGTTCGCATAGAGTTCTTCCTCGCGTGCCGAATACTTCTTCTCTCTTGCTTTGAAATAGTGGGAGTCGCAGGCAATTATTTGGTGGCTTTTCGGGTTTATGGCTTGTTGAGAGAGCATCGCCCAAACTACTGTGCTTCTAGCATCGATTGTTAGGAAGAAGGGTTGGTCGAAATCGGGGGCTGCGTTTCCTGGGGACGATGCCCGGTGCTTGGTAAGGTTTCTGGTGGCTGAGTCTTCACATCCTGTCCAGTTACGGTGCTTTTCCTTCTTAGTAGAACCGATGCGGGGGGGGCGATGGGAGCAAACCCAGGGATGAAGTTATGTTAGTACGTTGCGAGACGGAGCTACTTCGAAATTTCCTTGCCAGTGGACAGGGGCAGCGCAAGCCAGCGAATGGCCTTTATCTGTGCCTAGTATGGTTCGAAACCTGAAGCAGGTACACAAAAACCCTTGATACTTAGTCGGTCGCATGAAAAAGAACATTTCTTGCTCGCACGAACCACTGCTTCTCGCATAGCAATTGCAGAGCACCCCGTTGGTGGTGTAAGTTCTCCTGCATATGGCTACGCACAAGAATGTCATCCATGTTTAAGGTCACCCATCCCTTAATAGTTGGGCCTAAGAAATCTTGATTGACCCGTTGCTGCACTTCGTCAGCTGCATGCGAGAGCCCGCAGGGTACATACGTGCACTGTATTTGGTAAGTACTGCCAGGGAACGCACTTTTTTGCTTCTCGTCGGGATGTTCTCGTATAGGCAAAAAC
>NW_013548555.1:0-4228 GCF_000499425.1 Eimeria acervulina
TACTCCAAATCCCACCGCTTCTTGTCACACGATTTACACTATATTACACCCACTCACCTTCCCCCTACCCCCCACGAAATGCACAAAGCTACAGCTGCCAAATGCACTGCAGTGTTCAACACGCATATGCGCCTGATCTTGCATCTATGCGCACTTCCTGTGTGCCAATATACGCTGAACGCTACACAGCCTAACCTGAACCAGCACACAGTATCCAGCCTCCATCACCGCGCACGCACACCAGCTCATCGCTTCCTCAAACGCACCACTAAATACCTCCTCAACCCCAACATGACACACTGCTCCACCTCCGCAACCCCTGACCTTCCTCCAACATTAGCTGCCCGTCTTGCCGTATGCAAAGGCATCCACTCCAACAAATATCTGCCAGTCAAATCCTTCTAACCCTCTCGCAGCATACCACTCTGCTTCTTCATCATCACAACCCATACTCAAAAATGCGCCGCTTCGTGTCACACCCTTTAAACTATATTACCCCCATTTAGCTTTTCCCACGCCCCAATGCACAGCGCTGCAGCTGCCAAATTCAATACACTGTTTCACACACCGCTAAGCCTGATCCTGAAATTCCGCGCACTTGCTGCGTGGCAATGTACGCTGAACGCTACACAGCCTAGCATGAACCAGCAAACAGTATCCAGCCTCCATTAACGGGCAAGCACACAAGCGCATCGCCTTCTTAAACGCTTCACTAAATACCTGCTCAACCACAAAATGACACACTGATCTACATACACAGCCCCTGACCTTCCTCCAACATTAGCTGCCCGTCTTGCCCTATGCAAAGGCATCCACTCCATCAAATATCGGCCAGTCAAATCCTCCTAACCATCTACGAACACACCACTTCGGCGCCTCCGTAAACACAAGCCGCAGGCAAAATCCCACCACTTTTTGTCACACATTTTACACTATATTACCCCCATTTAGCTTCGCCCTTTCCCCCACGCAATGCACAACGCTGCAGCTGCCAAATCCAATGCAGTGTTTAACATGCATGTAAGCTTCATCTTGCACTTATCCGCACTGCCTGTGTGGCAATATACGCTGGACGCTTCACAGCCTAGCATGAACCAGCACACCGTATCAAGCCTCCATCACCGCGCACGCACACCAGCTCATCGGTTCTTCAAACCTACCACCAAATACATGCTCAACCACGAAATGATATATTGTTCCACTACACCAACGCTGATCTTCCTCCAACAATATCTGCCCGTCTTGCCCTATGCAAAGGCATCCACTCCAACAAATATCGGCCACTCAAACCCTCCTGAGCATCTCGCAACATACCACGTCGGCCCGTTATTAATAACAACCGATAACCTAAAACCCGCCGCTTCTTGTCACACAATTTACAGTATATAGCCCCCATCTGGCACCCCCCACTCGCCACCCAATGCACAGCACTGCAGCTGCCAAATTCAATACAGTGTTTCACACACAGCTGAGCCTGATCCTGAAATTCCGCGCACTTGCTGCGTGGCAATATACGCTGAACGCTACACAGCCTAGCATGAACTAGCAAACAGTAGCCAGCCTCCATCACTGCACATGCGCACCAGCCCATCGCTTCCTCAAACCCACCACTAAATACCTGCTCAACCACAAAATGAGACACCGCTTCACCTATGCAACCCCTGACCTTTCTACAACAATAGCAGCCTGTCTTGCCGCATGCAAAGGCATCCACTCGAAGAAATATAGCTTACACAAATCCTCCTAACCAACTCCCAACATACCACATCGGCTTCTTCCTAAACACAATGCATACTCAAAAGCCCGCCCCTTCCGGCTACACACTTCGCGCTATATTACCCCCATTTAGTTTTTACCCACCCGTCGCTCAATGCACAGCGCTGCAGCTGCCAAATCCAACGCAGTGTTAAACACACAGCTAAGCTGGATCTTGCATTTATACGCACCAGCTGCGTGGAAATATACGCTGAACGCTACACAGCCTAGCATGAACCAGCAAACAGTATCCAGCATCCATCACCGCATAGCCACACCAGCGCATCGCTTCCTCAAACGCACCACTAAATATCTGCGCAACCCAAACATGACACACTGCTTCGCCTACGCAACCCCTAACCTTCCTCCAACATTAGCTGCCTGTCTTGCCCTATGCAAGGAGATTTAATCCAACAACTATCGACCACTCGAAGACTCGCAACCAACTACCAACACACCACTTCGGCTCCTTCCTAATCACAACCCGTACAAACCGACCCGCCGCTTCTTGGCAAAACCGTTACACTATATTACCCCCACTGAGCTGCCCACTCACCACTCAAATCCTTCTAACCAACTCCCAACAGACCACTTCGGCTCCTTCCTAGTCACAACCCATACTCAAAAACTCGCCGCCTTTTATCACACACTTTACACTATATTACCCCGATTTAGCTTCCCCCCACCGCGGCACGCAATACACAACGCTGCAGGCGCTAACCCCAATGCAGTGGTTAACACGCAGCTAAGCCTGATCTTGCATTTATGCGCACCAGCTGCGTGGCAATATACGCGGAACGCTACACCGCCTAGCACGAACCAGCAAACAGTAGCCAGCCTCCATTACCGCACACGCACACCAGCGCATCGCTTCATTAAACTCATCACTAAATACCTGCTCAACTCAAACATGACACACTGCTCCACCTACACAACCCGTGCCATTCCTCCATCATTAGCTGCCCGTCTTGCCCTCTGAAACGCCACCCACTCTAACAAATATCGGCCAGTCAAATCCACCTAACGAGCTGGCAACATACCACTTCGTCTCCTTCCTAAGCACAACCCAGATTCAAAATCCCTCAGATTCTTGCCACGCACTTTACACTATACTCCCCCCACTTAGCTTCCCCCCACCCCCCACGCTATGCACAGAGCTGCAGGTGCCAAATCCAATACAGCGTTTAACACACCTATGCGCCTCATCTTGAATTTATGCGCACATGCTGCGTGGCAATATACGCTGAACGCTACATAGCCTAGCATGAACCAGTAAACAGTATTTCAGCCGCGATCACCGCGCACGCACACCAGCGCATCGCTTCCTCAAACCCACCACTAAATACCTGCTCAACCCCAACATGACACACGGCTCCACCTACGCAACCCCTGATCTTCCTCCAACATTAGCTTCCCGCCTTGCCGTATGCAAAGGCATCCACTCCAACAAATATCAGCCACTCAAATCCTCCTAACGAACTCCCAACATACCACTTGCTCCTTCTTCATCACAATCCATACTCAAAAAACCGCCGCTGATTCGTTTCCACGCACCTTACACTGGATTACCCTCACATTGCTTCCCCCATCCCCCACGCCATGCACACCACTGCAGCTGCCAAATCCAATACAGTGTTTAACACGCAGCTAAGCTGTATCTTGCATTTATCCGCACCAGCTGCGTGGCACTATACGCTGAACGCTACATAGCCTAGCACGAACCAGCAAACAGTATTTCAGCCGCGATCACCGCGCACGCACACCAGCGCATCGCTTCCTCAAACCCACCACTAAATACCTGCTCCACCACAAAATGACACACTGCTCCACATACAGTTGGGGACTGCTTCCTCCAACATTAGCTGCCCGCCTTGCCGCATGCAAAGGCATCCACTCCAACAAATATCGCCCACTCAAATCCTCCTAACCAACTCCCAACAGACCACTTCGGCTGCTTTCCAAACACAACCCATACTCAAAAACAGGCGAATTCCTGCCACACACTTTACACTAGATTACCTTCACTTCGCGTCCCCCCACGCGCCACGCAATGCACAGCGCTCCAGCTGCCAAATCCAATACAGTGTTTAACACGCAGCTAAGCTGGACCTTGCATTTATGCGCACCAGCTGCGTGACAATATACGGTGAACGCTGCATAGCCTAACATGAGCCAGCACACAGTATCCAGCCGCCATCACCGCGCACGCACACCAGCGCATCGCTTCCTCAAACCCACCACTAAATACCTGCTCAACCACAAAACGATACACCGCTCCACATACACAACCCCTGACCTTCCTCCAACATTAGCTGCCCGCCTTGCCGCATGCAAAGGCATCCACTCCAACAAATATCGCCCACTCAAATCCTCCTAACCAACTCCCAACAGACCACTTCGGCTGCTTTCCAAACACAACCCATACTCAAAAACAGGCGAATTCCTGCCACACACTTTACACTAGATTACCTTC
>NW_013548554.1:0-2981 GCF_000499425.1 Eimeria acervulina
ATATATATATATATATATATAGTATATATATATATGTATATATATGTATATATACATATAATATATATATATGTATATATATATAATTTTTTATATCACCTACGTAATATTTTTTATAATGTATATATATATAATAAACCTTATATATAATATATAATATATATTATTTAATACATAATATATAATATATAGTGCTTAATGTATAGAATCTAATATTCATTATATTATATATAATATTGATAATATAAAAGTAATAAATATATAAACAAACATATATATGTAATATATATATATATATGTTGTTTATATTATATATATTATTTTATTAAAGATAATATTTTGTTTTTATGTTTTTTGTTTTTTCGTGTGGCGTAGGGCAAGCTGTTTACTGCTGCGATGCTGCAGCAAAAAATCCTAGCGGCAGCAAAAAATCCTAGCGGCTGCAGAAAACCCTAAACCCTAAACCCTAAACCCTAAACCCTAAACCCTAAACCCTATTTGATGCCAATCAGAGGCACTGTAATTTTTAAAATTCCAATGCCGCGCCCTAAACCCTCAGGGTTTTTATCTCTTGTCGGTTTCGGCCTGAAACCGAGACTTAGGGTTTAGGGTTTAGGGTTTAGGGTTTAGGGTTTTAATTTGCTTGAAGGCATTTTGTTGCTGAAAAACCGAATAAAATTTTAAAATATTAAATAAATTATCATTGAATCGTCTTTAGCACCCGTAGTAAACCAACAACACCCCAGGACCACCTTAGGGTTTAGGGTTTAGGGTTTAGGGTTTAGGGTTTAGGTTTTGTGTGGGGATTGTCTTTTGTTTTTATGGAGTATAAATTATTAATTTTCCCTTTGATTCTTTGATTTTTAATTCTTATTTGAATTCTAATTCGCTAATACTTGCGGTGTATGCGCACCTCAAGAGCTGCCTATACACCCGAGAGAAGTACAGGGAGTAGAGAATGAGTAAACCTCAATCTGCTGCTTGTGTTGGTTCTTCTCTTTTGTCTTTTTCTTCATCTTCTGCTCCTTCCTTTACCCCTGAAGAGATTGCTTCACTTAAAGCAGGATTAGCAGCACTACGTCAACAAGGGGGCCCCCTCCCATCTGCTGCTGCTGCAGCAGCAGCAGCAGCAGCAGAGCCCGAATCCGCAGCAGCAGCAACAGCAGCAGCAGCAACAGCAACAGCAGAGGATAGGGACTTGGGGGGCTTATTATATAGAGCAGAAGCTGAGGAGACACCTGACTCCAGATTTACAAGCCAGCAGCAAACTTATTCGCAGCAGTATTCTTCTTTATACTTCTCTCGGCTGCAGCAGCTGAGGCCTCATCTACAGCAAACTGCACAATGCTGCTGGGGGCCCCTTCCTATTCATAACGCTATCAAGGATGCAAACAGAGGGGTACCTCAAACACACCATCAAACCCTAAACCCTAGCTGGCGACCTCAGGGGGCCCCTAGGGTTTAGGGTTTAGGGTTTAGGGTTTAGGGTTTAGGGTTTGCCCTGGAGATGTTGGGGGCTCAATGAGGTTTACGGGGTAGGGTCTAGGGCTAAGGGTTTAGGGTTTAGGGTCGACGAGAGAAAGGGCCTTGCTTTGATTTAGGATTTAGGGTTTAGGGTTTAGGGTTTAGGGTTTGTGGTGCAGGAGGAATGCGTTGTGGTGGGGGTTTTGTTTAAAGAAATGCCAGCGAGACCTTCTGTCTTGAATGACTATATAAACACTCTTGAAATACAGGCAAGGGTTTAGGGTTTAGGGTTTAGGGTTTAGGGTTTAGGGTTTGAGGCCGAGAAGAAGGCCAGCAGCTGCTGCAGGCGCTGTCTTTTTCCCCGCTACGCACCCGCGCAAGGGTTTAGGGTTTACCGTTTATAGTTTAGGGTTTAGGGTTTAGGGTTTAGGGTTTAGGGTTTAGGGTTTAGGGTTTGTGGCTCAGACCCCATCTCAGACAATGGAGGGTAAAGAACCAAAACTTTTCTTAGAAGATACAACCGCGCGTATGACGCTTGTACCTGCAGCAGCAGCAGCAGCAGCAACATCAGCAGCAGCAGCAGCAGCAACAGCAGCAGCAGCAACAGAGACAGCAGCATTTTGCTCTTCTGCTTCGAAGGAGCTTCAGATATGCGGGGCGTTAGACATCAATAGATGCGTCACTGGAATGGTAAAACCCTAAACCCAGCAGCAGCAACAGAGACAGCAGCATTTTGCTCTTCTGCTTCGAAGGAGCTTCAGATATGCGGGGCGTTAGACATCAATAGATGCGTCACTGGAATGGTAAAACCCTAAACCCTAAACCCTAAACCCTAAAAATAATAAACCCTCAACCCTAGAAACGATAAACCTCAAACCCTAAACCCTAAAAATAATAAACCCTAGACCGTAAGAACGATAAACCTTAAACCCTAAACCATAAAAATAATAAGCCCGAAGCCGTAGAGACAGCAAACCCTAAACCCTAGAAGCAATATAACGTTAAAACCCTAAACCCTCAAGCAAAGTGTAGCGGCATATGCCCAACCATATATGAGGGTTTAGGGTTTAGGGTTTAGGGTTTAGGGTTTATTATTGCATATTGTACGTCACAGCATGCCTTCTCCTCTTCTTCCTAAACCCTAATCCCTAAACCCTAATAGCTAAACCCTAAACCCTAAACCCTAAAATGTTTTGTATTCAGGTTGTAGCAGTAAGAGGCTTTACCCTGGGCACAGGCGAATTCAACGTCATACAAATCTGCGTTGCGGGGGCCCCCAACCCGGGGGCCCCATCAGGGGGCCCCCAGGAGGGGCCCCCATTAGGGGCCCCTAAGGAAGAGGAAGGGGCCCCTATGGAGATAGAGGGTTTTGATTTAAAAGATAAATATGTTGCATTTGTTTCAGGTATAAATTGTTTGTTTTATTTTATTATTTATTTATTTATTTATTTGTTTGTTTATTTATTTATTTATTTATTTATTTATTTATTTATTTATTTGTTTGTTTGTTTATATTT
>NW_013548553.1:0-3100 GCF_000499425.1 Eimeria acervulina
TGCATTGCGTGCGGGGTGGGGGAAACCTAAGTCGGGTTATTACAGTCCAAGGTGTGTGACAAGAAGACCTGGCGGGTATTTGAGTATGGGTTCTGATTAGGAAGTGGCCGAAGTTTTATGTTGGGTGTTGGTTCGGAGGATTTGAGTGGCCGATATTTGTGGGAGTGGATGGCTTTGCATATGGCAAGACGGGCAGCTAATGTTGTAGGACGGTCAGGGGGTTATGCATGTGGACCACTGTGTCATTTTGTGGTTGAGCAGGTATTTCGTGGTGCGTTTGAGGAAGCGATGCGCTGGTGTGCGTGGGAACTGATGGATGCTGGATGCTGTGTGCTGGTGCATGCTGGGCTGTGTAGCGTTCAGCTTATATTGCCACGCAGGAAGTGCGCATGAATGCAATATGAAGCGCAGCTGCGTGTTGACTACGTGTTGAGCACTGCATCGGATTTGGCAATTGCAGCACTGTGCATGGAGTGGGGGATGGGGGAAATCTAAGTCGGGTTATTATGGTGGAAGGCGTGTGGGAAGAAGACCCGGCGGGTATTTTAGTATGGGTGCTGTTTAGGAAGGAGCCGAAGTGGTATGTTGGGTGTTGGTTAGGAGGATTTGACTGGCCGATATTTGTTGGAGTGGATGGCTTTGCATATGGAAAGACGGGCAGCTAGTGTTGTAGGAAGGTCAGGGGTTGTGTATGTGGAGCAATGTGTTATTTTGTGGTTGAGCAGGTATTCAGTGGTGTGTGTGAAGAAGCGATGCGCTGGTTTGCGTCCGCAGTAACAGCGCCTGGGTACTGTTTGGTGGTTCATCCTAGGCTGTGTAGCCTTCAGCTTATATTGCCACACAGGAGGTGCGCAGAAATGCCAGATGACGCGCAGCGGTGTGTAGAACACTGCATTGGATTTGGGCTGGTTGTCACTGCGCGTTTTTATTGGGGCCAGGGCGCTGCGTGGTAGCGAGATGAAGGCATCATTCTTCAACGTGCAATTCGTTAAGTACTGGAAGCGGGAATTGGCCCTGTTTGTGAAATGTACGAATGCTTGATACACTGCTGGAACAGGCTGCATTTGAGAGGTTTGGGGTGTTTGGCACGTGACACCTCCGGGTATCAGGGGCCTGATGCATTGCTTCCGAAAAGGAAAGTTGTTTTGGGGCGAGCCCATGCGCATCGGTGCTAGCTACCTCAGTATTTTTGTTCCCCGAAGCCCAGAAGAATCACATGCCAGATGGGTTTGGGCTGGCACTGCAGTTGGTGAAGCCGCATCAAATTTAGCATATTTCAATTCAACGATGACACTTCACACATCGGTTCTCCACGCAAGATATGCGTGATCGCCGTAGCAGTTCGCATTTTGGGGGCGTTCTGTTTGTTTTTTAGGAGCGGTGAATGTCGAAGACCCTAGCTACGCTCTAGACTGTGGGCTAGTAGGAGTATCGCTCGCACGAAATGTTTGTTTGTTTGCTAGACTGACTTGCGGCAGTGTTTACGTTGCCCATACAGACCCGCTGGGTCATCGTCTGCACGCGTTGTGCGAGGTGTACTTGTCTTTTTGGTTTGATTCTCCCGGGGCCGTTCGTCTCATAAAAGGCACTCGCACCTATACTGCATGTATGTTTATGCGAGAGAACTGAGGTTGCAGTGTGAGGTTATGCACGGCCAGCGGCCAATGGGAAGCGCGTCATTTCCTCTGTCATGTCCGGGTTGCGTTCTGATCCAATGTTGAGAATGTTTAAGTTTCTTTGTGGCTAGGCAACTGGTGTTTGCTGATTGCATTAATGCAGCTTCGGAAAACACCGCCATGGGATGGGAGGCTTGCAGCTTCGTGGGATCAATGCAAAGAAGCTGCCGAAGAGGCTGTTGCAGCTAAATACTTTGATGACGTTCTGCTTGTGCCCCAGAAAATGTACCTACGGTGAACTGTGATTACGCTGGCTACGCTGCACACTGCGAGCTAGCGGCAGTATTGTCCAACGGAGCAAGGAGACTACAGCGGCAGTGCTGACGCTGAAGCGCGGCGCACCGTGAGCATCAAGTAGATGCGCTGCTAGAGGGTGCGTTCTGACTGAATCTACTTTGGTGTTCTTGTACGTGATTGCCTCGCGCATGGGGTGTGAGCTGAAGCTGCATACCTTGATATATTCATTGAGGCGCAAGCGGAGTAATCCTCGGTGCATTGCACACTCCCATACGCATGCAGGCTTTGGCAAGAACCAATAATGCTTGTATTGCTTTTGCTATTATCTGCCGAAGGTAGCGCTTTTGAGCGCATCTAGGTTGGTATTGTACTGGCCTAGGACAGTGGAGCTTGTCCATCAAGCTGTTCACAAGGTTGAAGTTTTGCCCCCAGGTACGTTGGCATTGGTGGTTGGATTGACGTATCGCCGTTTATAATGCTCGGCTATGACATCTGTCTAGCCCATGTGCGCTCCGCGCCTGAACAGGAAGAAGCACTGCTCCATATTTTCCATGCGTGGGGCGGCCCTTGGAGCACTGGGTGCGCTGAGATGAGAGGGCGTAGCAGACTGCTGAGCTTCCCGATCAATGTGGCGGTCAGTGTCAGTGCAGTCCTTTATTGGACTGTTCTGAGTTTCCCACTGCAGGCCTGAATGCGACGGGTTGTTGGAGAAGTTCGTCGTTACAGCCATTTGTTAGCTTCTTCGTAGTGTATGGAAAAACCCCTTGGTATACCGCTGCTGCCTAGAAGCACGCTTTTCGGGATGTGACTCCTCAGTGTCCAGACGTTGGCTCGCAAACGAGGTGCTGTTTCGAGGCACCCTCTGCAGCACTTCACGCACTGCACCAGGCAACTTCACGTGCGGACGGCTGTCTGCTACCACCTCTGTTCAGCCTTTGCGTTTTGGTATATCCCGCACCAAGGGCACGCGCACGTACTAGTAGCTTCCGTAGACATTATGTGAACTTCTGTACACTAAACGGACGACTGGAAGGTATCGCTTGGTGCTGTTTGCGGCTTGTACAGAGACTTGCGCATGGCACCTCAACCCAACCGCTGGGGCAGCAACTAGGAGCAGGTCCAGCTTACGTAGATTTGCTTGCTCTTATGAGTGTTCCTCCACATCTCTTGATCTCTTGTCACGATTT
>NW_013548552.1:0-4415 GCF_000499425.1 Eimeria acervulina
GTGGTGCGACACTGCCTGATTGATGGAAAGCCTGTAGTGGGCATTATGGCAATGCTTGATCGATGCTCTCATGTATGTGCTATGCTGTTAACATAACTTCACAAGATATCAAGCTGGTGGAAACTAGAGGATAGTTATGCGAATTTGGCATAACTCGTAGGTTGCTGTGCTTTTTAGGAGGTGCGTAACATCCCTGCGAGAGGCACGTAAAGGCTGTCAGAAGAACGTGTTGTAGAACTTTTGAGGCGTCACTACCGGGACGAAACGGTTCTCTTTTGTTGTCGCCTTCAAAACGCAAAACGTTCTGACCTAGCACCGCACTGCCTGTACCATTCATGCTACAGTAACAACTATTGTCCTTCAAAGCATGAGGCGCGGCTGCACTATGAGCTATTAAACATCCCTGCGAGAGGCACGTAAAGGCTGTCAGAAGAACGTGTTGTAGAACTTTTGAGGCGTCACTACCGGGACGAAACGGTTCTCTTTTGTTGTCGCCTTCAAAACGCAAAACGTTCTGACCTAGCACCGCACTGCCTGTACCATTCATGCTACAGTAACAACTATTGTCCTTCAAAGCATGAGGCGCGGCTGCACTATGAGCTATTAGCTGCGCCCGCCCACGTGTTTTGAAGGCCATTCAGGGTCTCACTATCCGGAATAGCAGCTGTAGTAGGCTTGTTTATCTCGACAACCTGCGGGTGCGCAGATGCTGCAGCAAGATGGAAAACGAGAAGTCTATTATCTAGGCGAGGAGAGGTAATTCTACATAGGGGCGCATATGTTGCTTGCTGGTCCTTGAGCTGTTCTGTTTGTTCTTGCGGTCTGTCACGTGAGTGGAGATGCATCAAATATGTAAACTTGTGGCGTAAAATATTTGTGCAAGTAATCGTATAGGTGGGGAGAAGATAGGTCCTACGTGCTTTTGATGCTAGCTCGGATAATCCTGAAGCGGGCGCTGGCATCAGCGTTCACGCTTGTGAAGAAGTGCTAGTAAGTACTCTGCACACAGGGCAAAGGTTGGAGTGAATAGCACAATGAACAGGTAAATGCAACAGAGGCAGGCAGCGGTTCTGCTGCGTCACTGCCAGGAACTACCAGTAGTATTGGGGTCAAGCTTTCTGAAGGTGTAGTGAGTGTTTAGTTGCTTCCCAGCTTCAGCGTGTGAGGTAGGATATCACAGAGAGTGCGTTTGGTCTGAATTGAGGTATGATGGCTTTGATCCGATTTTGTTAATGTGCCTTTCCAAACTAGAGCGATGTTGCTTCGCGTGTGCCTTTCTGTATCCCCTCTCGACGCAGGGTCGTGCAAAAGTTTATTTACCGTGTCATTAGCAGTGGTTGGCCGATTTGTACAAGCATACGTTTCGTACTATGCTGCCGGCAGTTGGTTACGGCGAAACTTCCTGCACCGACGGATGCGTACATTTGCCTAGAATGTGCGTCATTGGTAACTCACAGATGGGTGATGCATGCGCTCATAGATTTGGTGTCTAGCGACCACAGGCGTTCAATTGCATTGACCATCTGCGCTGGCAGATATTTTTGGGTTGTTCGCATGTGCCCTGGCGCGTGGCTATTAGTGCGCTGATGCCCCAACGAAGACATCAGGAAGGTAATAACCGCAACCCAGCCCCAGCTACACCGAGCTACGGACTACAGTGGGGCATACAGAGGGATGCTTGCCCATGCAGCACTCATTGTGTACTTTCTTGAGTATCTCTACAGGCAGGCTAAAGGCCTGAAGTTCCGCCCTGCGGAAGCGTGCGTGGCGACGACTGCTCCTAATCCCTGAGTTTGCAGCTGTGCAAATGAACAATTTGCCGTCACAGTGGAGTTCAATGAGCGTTTCTGTCGTGTCCAACCGGTCGTAGCCTGTAAAAAAATATAAGTAGGCGTTTTTCAGCTGGGTTTAACTGCGAACGACACAGCGAGTGCGCTCGGGCTTCCGGTGTACCTTTGGGTCACCCCTGTACTTTTCCATTTAACGCCTAATGACGCAGTGCCTGTGTCAGTGAAATTTAGTGGAAACGTTAAGCGTATTCTCTACTTTTGCTCACCATATGAAACGTAAAAGCTTGCCACTCCTACTCTAGAGAGACCAAAACCAACGCAAGGCCGTGTGAGAGCGCTCCAACTCCAATGTTTGACTTAGTGCAACGCACCAGCAGGGATCCTTTGCAGAATTGTCACAGTTAGAAACAAGCTGGATAAGAGTGAATATGACTATGCACAAATCATGCATCTTTCCAGGCTGTGCGCTAACGATTTGCCCGAGTTAAATGAGTCATCGGAAGCTAGGGGAAAGTTGTGTTGGTCTGAACGGTAGGCATGGCGCGCTGCGTACAATTTTGGAGAAATTGCTAGTTTCTGTACAAGTGTTGGCTTGCTGCATCTTGTCCCTCCGCACGGGATCAGTTTGAAACCCTCCACTGACCAGCGGTGCTTCGCCGTGCATCGGATGCATTGTGTACTCAGAGCATGCACTGGTAACTATTTCGAATATTTTAGTAATTAGTCACAGTTTATTTGCACAGAGAGAGCCGCATTCACAGAGATGGCACGTAATGCAGGTTGGGCTCGCATGGGCGCGTTCGTTGAGTGCTGGTGCATATGTAACACTGGGGTGGCCTATTAGGTGTATTTGTTGGTTTAGCGACAGTGTGCCACAGAACTGGAAACTTTGATAAGGGATCGCGAAGTGTGCTGCCGTTGACTATAGGACTAACAACAGTTGTAGTGATAAAGGTTAAAAGACGAGTCCTATTGTTCCTTAGTCCAGGCGTCGACTCCTGCGACGCAGTGCATTCACTTGTGCACGCTGGTACAAACAGAAAGGGTTCCACATGGCCCACAGATACTCTGTCGCGAGCTGCAGCTGGTGCGCTGAATATTGTTGCTAGATTTATTTGCCTGCTAAAAAGCGCTTCAGTATTTGAATGAGCACCAGCTCGTGGAGGGCATATTCGCGTGCTTCTGGCAGCCTTGATTCGTCTTCATGATTCCGCTCACGCCACTCTCGTCATCGTATATTCCCCCCTATGTGGAATTTCGAAGCAACGCTTCTAAGTTATGACGAGAACCTTTTCCAACCGATTGAACTCCGAAGGCGCACGAAGCCTTCAGTACCGAACATCTGTTGCGAACTCCAAGGAAGTATGCCACCAGGTCCTTCACGTCAGTAGTCACATGTGAGCGCTAAGCCTTGAGGGTGGAAAAGCATATTGAAATAAGGAAGACTGGGGAAAGCTTTGCATGCTCCGTTGCAGAACAGCGAGTGCATAGAGACGGTTTTCCATTCAGCTTGCATGCTTGCAGGATGTGGAATTGTTAGGCGCACAGACATTTTATTCCAGCTGTGCTATGCGCCAGCAGTTGCGCCCAACTTCGATTTGGTTGTTTATAGACCGACGATAATCCAAATACCCTGAAAATATGCCCACCGGCTCTTGCTCAACTGCTTTCCATAATTTGCCACGCAGCGAGTACATTGCCCACTATCGAATGCAACACGCAGCACTGCGCTGGTTTCCGTGTATCCTACTGGTTCTTTCTATGCTGCAACGACCGCCCGTGTGCCCCTGCGAGTTTGTGTGATGCTGCACCTCGGGCAGAACGTTTTTGACAGGATTGTACGGCTATGCTGCACCGAGTTTTCCACGATGTCCTGCGCTGCGAGGCGCGTTTACGCATTCGTCAATGTGAAGGACAAACAACTGGAAACGCATTAAACGCATAACATCAGATTGGGCTTGCGTCACCTTAGGAAGTGCGTAACTGCCTTCTGGGCGTTGACTGACTGGCGCATGCACACGCGTGCATGCAGGCTGGCAGACAAGCCCACGTTGTGCTGCGAAGTTACACACTTGGATGTCGTCCACCGATGTTGATGTTCGTCTTGGTGGAAAACGTCAGATCTCGAACCTTGCCACCGAATCATGGAACGGGTTTTGTAGGCGTTTCCATGCACGGGGAAGCGCACTTCTCCTTTTGTAGTTTGTGAAGCGTTGTGCGAACGACGTTGGAGCGGCTTACTTCGACTTATGCGGAATGGCTGTTATTAAAACTCCCTGAAAATAATTCCACTCTTCCCGGTGTGGATGCGCATGCTGGCTTGAATCAGAGAGTAAGCTCCATCGGGCTGGCGTGCGAGAAGCCAGTCTTTGCTTGATGCGACACCTGTTTATTGGGAGGCTTGGCGCGCCACCAGTAGACACTGCCGCACTTAGAAAGTGACGAAGTCTAAGCACACGACCGTTGGTTCACTATTCATGGTGGTCCCTCGTAGTTTACGATGGAGTTGTGTTCTGTGCGCGGATGCTGGTGCGACACTGCCTGATTGATGGAAAGCCTGTAGTGGGCATTATGGCAATGCTTGATTGATGCTCTCATGTATGTGCTATGCTGTTAACATAACTT
>NW_013548551.1:0-2664 GCF_000499425.1 Eimeria acervulina
TATATATATATATATATGTACATATATATATATATGTCCTATATACTGTATATTATAAATGTATATATATTATACACCTTATATCGTATTTATATTATATTATATTATATTATATATATGAATATATCTCAATGCATATTGTATATATTTTTTCATACAGTGTACGCATACGTATTGTGCTTACAGTAAGTATATGACATATTGTAGTTAGATAATATATAATATATATATAATATATATTATATATATATTATATATATTGTATGTATAATATATATAATATATATATATATTATATATATTGTATGTATAATATATATAATATATAATATATATGATATATATATTATTTACGTATTGTGTATATACTATGAGCAGCACCAGCAGTAAGCACAAAGACGAAGGAGAGAAAGAGGTAGGCTGCAGAGCGCAGCGGAGTGTAAATAAATAAATAAAAGAAAGAAAATGATAAATAAAATAAATTAAATAAAAAGAAACTTAAAAAAAATTAAAAGATAAAATAACAACAACTGCTGCATGCACCGCCGCTCACAGAAGAGAGAGAGGCCGCTGAAGAGAGCTGCCTATACACCTGAAGAATTAAAGGTTTTTTTATTCTTTTAATTATATTTATTTCATATATTTCAGCTTATAAACTCAAACAAACAATTATTTTATAAGCTGCATATACACCCCAACACAGATTCAATATATATACCCGCAGCTAGCTGATCTTCTTCTGTCTTTCTTTGCTTTTCTCCTCAGCCTTCAACGAGAAATTAAGTTATTTCTTTATAAAATGTTTCATTTAAACGCTAAATCCTAAACCCTAAACCCTAAACCCTAAACCCTAAACCCTCGGCCTCGTCTTGGTGATCCTCCGATGTAAAAATAATAAAATGAAGAAATCGGCGTCAGCTATATGCAAGCCTCTGCTGCAGCAGCAGCAGCTGTTGCTGCTGCAGCTGTTGCTGCTGCTGCTGCTGCCAGCTTCAACCCACTCTGCTGATTTGCCTGTCCAAAGTACGTGCTGCAGCTTTGCAGTATGCAGCAGCAGCAGCAGCAGCAGCAGCATATGGTTTTTGTCTCTTTATGCTCCTCCTACGCCAGCTATATCTAAACCCTAATTAGATGTACAAACCCTAAGCTGCAAACCCTAAACCCTCATTATCATTTGTGGTGTCTGTGCTTCTCAGCTTCTACACCAGAGGAGGTAAGAGAGTTTTGTTTTTATTTATTTTTATAGTCTATAAATCCTAAACAATCTTTGCATGCATTTGAGGTGTATAGGCAGACAAAATCTGCTTTCAGAGAATACACATCTCTCACTTCCTTGCTGTTTCTATTCCTGCTGCTGCTGCTGCTGTTGCTGCTGCTGCTGCTGCTTTTGCTGTTGATGCTGCTGTTGTTATTGCTGCTGCTGTTTCTGCTGCATTTGTTGCTGCTTCTACGACTATTGCTGCTGCTGTTGCTGCTCTAAATCTCTGCTTCTGTTGCTACCACTCCTCCTCCTCCTCCTCCTACTACTACTACTACTACTACCGCTGCTGTTGCTGCTGCTGCTGCTGCTGCTGCTGCTGCATGCATGCAGGCTGCACCTTCAAGTCTACAAGAGTTGTTAAACTCTGAGTGCGGCAAGTTAAGCTCAGCAGAGTGTACAGCCGGAAACATTGTGCACTGCTGGGATATGACTTCTTATGCACGTCGCAACGACGACAGCAATATAATCAGCAGCAGCGGCAGCAGCAGCATGGAGAGCAGCAGATTAACGATGAACTGTCTCTCTTCAACCGGCATTGATGCAGATATTATCTCTGCTCAATGCATAGGAGACTGTGGTCAAGCTATTGCTTGCATGGGTGCTACTAAATTGCGTCTAACACATATGCTCCCTCAGCCTGCACATCTTAAAAATGTTGTTCAACAAAACGTCGCAGCTTACTGTAAAAAATATACAGAAAAAGTAATTCCACACATACACCCCAACCTACTAATAATAATAATAATTATTATTATAATTATTATTATTATTATTATTGTCTCATTATTATTATTATTATTATTATTATTATTATTATTATTTTATTATTGTTATTATCATTATCATTATTATTATTATTATTTTATTATTGTTATTGTTATTATTATTATTATATTATTGCTATTATTACTGTTATTGTTATTGCTATTATAATTGTTATTGTTATTAGTATTACTATTATTACTATTATTATTATTATTATGATTATTATGATTATTATTTATTATTATTACTATTATTATTATTATTATTATTATAATTTGATGTGCTGCAGGTGGCAGGCTTACTGGATAGAGGATCGCTGCAGAAAATTCTTGACGGCGAATGTCTGCTGCGATTTGCAGAGAAGTGCAGCAGCCAAAGAAAAGAAAGCACCAGCTCAGGGCCCTTCTGTCGAATGGCTGTAGCTAGAAGAACCTTCAGCAGCAACGATGGCAGCAGCAGCAGCAGCAACGATGGCAGCAGCAGCAACGATGGCAGCACCACCACAGGCGGCAGCACCAGCACAGGCGGCAGCAGCATCACAGGCGGCAGCAGCATCACAGGCGGCAGCAGCATCACGGATGGCAGCAGCAGCATCACAGGCGGCAGCAGCATCACGGACGGCAGCAGCAGCATCACGG
>NW_013548550.1:0-2896 GCF_000499425.1 Eimeria acervulina
GCACTTAGATGTATCTAAAAGCATATGTATATATGCGTGTATATATATATATATATATATATATTTCTGTATTTACTTACATCTATATTGTATTGTGAGGACCTTTACAACGGTGTTGGTTTGTACTGGTTTTGTCCTCCACTTCATCGGTCTACTGCCACCACTGTCACACTTCCTCGGGTATAATTGCATGCATATGCATGCGTGCATAGACTTGCATGCATGCATGCATGCATGCATGCATGCATGCATGCACGTGTATCCAAGTGTATACAAGTGTATGCAAGTGCACGCATGCATGCAAATGCAAGCATGCAGGTTTGTGTAAATGTATGCACGCAAGTGCATGGATGCACGTGTATGCAAGTGAAGGCAAGTGGATGCATGCATGCATGCAATTGCATGCATACACTGCATGCAGGTGCATTCATGCATGGAACTGTATGTGTGTGCACCTGTATTTGTTGTTGCTGCAGAAGATGGGGCTGTACGAAGAGGCCCACGGGGTGTACAGCCACCTGCTGGCAGACAGCAGGTTGCCAGAGACGAAGAAGATGTACGCGAGTGTTAATATCACTTGTTTTGTTTTGTCTATTTCGTTTGCTTCCTTTGTATGTCTTCTATCCCGGTTGGTGGCTGCTCTATCTCTTTTCTTTATTCTTCTTCTTCCTCTTTCTTTCCCCTTCTTTATCCTTTAAAGCCAACACCCATACACCGCAAACTCACCGCTGCGACTGAGCTGTATGCACACTGCACGCTAATAGACATGAGGTGTGCATGCATCCACAACGGGGTGCCGAGGGCGTTGAGGAAAGAACACGAAGGCGAGAGAGAAAACGCATGCATGTGCATGCAGTGTATGTACACCTAAGGGGCTGTCGGATGCCCTGCATACGCCTTTCTTAGGCTGTATGTCCAGCTACAGCAGCAAATACAAGCGTGTGGCGCTTTGCCCATCCATGCATACATGCATCTACATCAGCGTGCATGCATGCATGCATGCATGTATCCACGCCGCGCTACATGCAGATGCACCTGCTGCCGCTGCAGCTGCTGGTTGTGTTGCAGGCTGTTGGCTAACATAGGCTGCATACTGCTGAAGCAGCAGAAGCCGCAAGAAGCTCTGAAGGCATTTAAAGCAGCCCTTGATAATATACCCCTCACAGCGAAGGACCAGGTCAATTATTCTCTTACTTCCCTCTGCATGCGCTGCCCCCTCTGGGTGCCTCTTGCATGCGTTTGTTGCTGCTGTTTGCATGCGTTCGTTGCTGCTATTTGCATGCATTTGCTGCTGCCACTTGCATGCATTCGTTGCTGCATTTCGCATATAATTGTTGTTGCTGTTTGCATGCGTTTGTTGCTGGTGTTTGCATGCGTTTGCTGTGGCTGTTGCTGCATACTAGCGGCTGTCGTGCGCATCCAATTGAGGGCGCGCGTTGCATGCGCTGTTGCTGCGGTGCTTTGCATGCCTCATTCTATGTTCACTCCCTAAACCCTAAACCCTAAACCCTGTTGAATGGGGGAACTGGAAATACCTTTAAAATATGTTTTGCTGCAGGGCTACAAACTGCTGCGAGCGAAAATTCTGCGCAGTGTCGCCGGCTGCCACTTTGCACTGGGTCGATACCACGAGGCAGCGGAGGAGTACGATCAATCCATCGAGGTCCTAAACCCTAAACCCTAAACCCTAAACCCTAAACCCTAAACCCTAACATCTCAGTCTGTGCGTGGGCGTCTCGTCATCGTCACCTCCATGCAGCAGCGCGTTCGCCTCGCTGCAGCTTTTGTATGCATGCATGCAAACATGCATGCATACATGCAGCAGGAAGGAACTAAGGGGCAACCACGCACACACTGGTAGTGACTTAGGTGTCTGTACATGCGGCGTTCGCAGTTGAATCTTCCCGGTTTAGAGTTTGGAGTCAAGAGTTTAGGGTTTAGGGTTTAGCGTTTGTTTGCATTGGCTTCAGCTGGCGCCTGAAGATGTGCAGTCCATCACCTCTGGCTTTAATCTCCTTCTCTGCTACGCCGGCCTTGGAGACACAGCGCGCATGCACGACGCCTTTCTCATGATGTTGGCTCTTAGAAAGAATCAGCTTCACTCACTAGGTGAGCTGTGCCTGCACTCAGGTTTTAGGGTTTAGGGCTTATGGGATAGGAGGTAAGGTGTATCGTTTAGGGTTTAGGGGTTGGGGTTTAGGGTTTAGGGTTTAGGGTGAGGCATGAGCTTAGCTACGTGTTGCGGTCGATGTGTGTATAATCCTCTGGATGTGTTTGTGCAGTTGTAGGGGTACACCCGATGAGCGTTTTGGTTGCTGTCTCTGTTTGCTGTTGTCTTTTGTTATTTCCTTTTTGTCTTTGTCTGTCTGCATCTCCCTGAGGCAGAAGAAGAGGAACCGCAGATGAAGGAAACTGCTGAGGAGGGTGACAGCACGTCTTCTCCGGTTCTTGCTGCTGCTGTTGCTGCTCCTGCTGCAGCAGCAGAAGCAGCAGCAGCAGCAACAGACTGCAGTGAAGAAGGCGAGGAGCTTGGTGTTGACAAGGTGATATTGATGGCCGCCAGGTGGCTCATAGCCTCAGGCGAGGTGCAGCCCCAAGAGGCGTACGAAGGCGTTATAACTGCTCTGCAGCAACACGGTGCGTACGGCTTGCATGCAAGTATGCATGCATGCATGCATGCAGCCCAACCTTTGCATGCATGCAGCTCACCCTCACGAAGGCTTGTTGGTTATAGACGATAGAGCCGAGACGCGCAGGCAGATTCCTTAAGCTACTCAATCTGCCCAAGACAACTCAGTGCAGCGCAAAACCTTTGCCCACATTACTATTACCATTATTATTATTATTGTTGTTGTTGTTGTTGTTGTTGTTGTTGTTGTTGTTGTTGTTGTTGTTG
>NW_013548549.1:0-3966 GCF_000499425.1 Eimeria acervulina
GGGGAATGTGTTAGTGTGGCAGTATGGGCAGAGGGACTAGGGAAGGTCTCACGCGGGGTGAGCGATTGCATGGAATGAGCGGAGTGTTGCCTTGCGCTGCGCGCGCAGCGGGACGACTTGGTTTAGTTGCGGTGGCACCAGGACCGTTTCTTGCGTCTGCGCAACGCACTTATTGAACAGCGGGAGAACAACTGGCGGTGAAAAGACAATGATGCAACTGGGTCCAGACAGTACGTCGCGTGCTCGGGGGTTGCACTGCATGAACAGGAATGTGTTTGTGTGCCAATATGGGCAGAGGGACTAGGGAAGGTCTCACGCGGAGTGCGCGACTGCACCGAATAGACGGTGTGTTGCCTTGCGATGAGCGCGCAGCGGGACGACTTGGATTAGTTGCGGTGGCACCAGGACCGTTTCGTGCGTCTCCGCAACGCACTTATTGAACAGCGGGAGAACGACTGGCGGTGAAAAGACAATGATGCAACTGGGTCCCGACAGTACGTCGCGTGCTCGGGGGATGAAGCTAGGCGGACCGACGGTAATTGAAGTTTGACGCAGCGCGATGACTTGGTTTAGTTGCGGTGGCACCAGGACCGCTTCTTGCGTCTCCGCAACGCACTTATTGAACAGCCGGAGAACGACTGGCGGTGAAACGACAATGATGGAACTGGGTCCAGACAGTACGTCGCGTGCTCGGGGGATGAAGCTAGGCGGACCGACGGTAATTGAAGTTTGAGTGTCGCTCTGCAGCTACATGATTGGTGTGTGCCGAGGCATGGTATTGCGCAGTTTTTGTGCTGCGTCGCTGGTTTTGTCGGTGTACCTACCGGCTGCGCAGGGACAATTGAGGAGAGTGTGGGGCTGGTTTTTGCCCAGTGGAGGTTGCAGGTTTTTAGGTTGTTGGGCTCGTTCGCGGCTCTGTCTTGAGCACAGTCGTTGCTTTTGTTTGTCGTGAGTTGCGGCGGTGTTTGGCTGTTTCGTGGTATGCTCTGGACAGTAGTAGTTGCGTTGGAGCGCATTGCAGAGGTATCTCGCTATTTCTGTCTTGTGGGCTGGAGATTGTCTGGTGAAGTAAGAGAATGAAACAACTGGGTCCAGCTAGTAGGTCAATTCCTTTCCGCGAGATGGCGCCAGGCGTGCCGACGGTACGTTAAGTTGGAGCGCCGCTGCGCAGCGACCTTTCTGGCAGCATGTGGCGCTTGTGGTATTCGTTGCATCGGCAGACGCAGCACTACACTTGGCTATAGCGTTTCCGCATAGAGCGGAAGTTTCGCCGGACAGCACAGCTGTGTTGGCATTCGATCCTCCTGTGTGTCCGCTCGCATTAGTTTTTGCTGCACTCCTGGAGCGTTGTGTGTGCACACAGGCGTGCGAGCGAACGAAAAGCGCATGGGATCCGGTTGTGTGTCCGCTTCCATTAGTTCTTGATATGCCGCTTCTGTGCAGCCAATGTACGTCACTGGCAGTGTGGGAGGCGTGGTGTGAAATTGATATTCGCTGTGACTACGACTCAGGACTGTGTAAGTGCGTTGTAAGCCGGATTGTGCTGCTTGAGGTGTGGGTAGAAGCAGGATGGTGATTGCGTTCCCCTACCGGATTTTTGCGTGTCGTGCACCGTTTTGGCTAACAAAGTACAGCAACTGTTTGCGTGCCATCCCCAGTCCCTGCCGCATTTCTGATGGTTTGGGAGGCGGCATATCGGCGCTCAGCAAACCGAGCGGGAGCATTTGGTCGAAGCAGCGGGTCTAGGGCTTGCTGCACCAATGCAGTTTAAAGAGAGGAATGTCACTGGTAGTGGCTTTTGCATATCCAGCCAGTGCGCTAATGTCACTTGAGAGCATAGCTATGGAGGCGTGTGGTGCATTGCTTTTGAGTGGGCGTTCATGCTGCATGGCTGATTCTCTCGCTGTAACTTCCTTTATGCGCATGGGCATTATAAGCAGTGCGTGGGGTTTGCCACTGTGTAGATGCATTTGTCGGTTTGTAGGTATGCAGGCTGATTCACGCAGATGTGCCGCGCGCATAATGGCTTTTGGGCGGAGGCTGGAAGTCCGGTGGAGCGGTGGACGTTTTCGAGGACCTGTGTTTGGGCATCTGTTAAGCGGCATGTGGAGCACGGTGGCATGCATTGCACGAAGAAGAATCTGTCTTGGTCCCTGTGTGCGCCGACTTTCTAGTGAAGGTCTCAGACGACTACGTGGTTGCACCTAATAGACAAAGTCTCGGCTTGAGCTACGGACGCAACAAGAGACATTGGTTCAATTTGTGTGCCCAGACGGACTGATCCGTCCGTGCATTTCAGGAACGCCCTTCCTTTATCAGCGTAAACGTGGTTCGGTTTTTGCGGGCTGCAGCGGCGTTGGAAATTTTCGTGGTATGCTTCTGGACAGTAATCGTTATGCTGACGGGCATTATTGGCGCTGTGCTGTGTGTGCGTAGGCGTGCTTGGGGCTTGTGGACCCAGAGATCCGCTGGCAGTGTAACGACTACGATGCAGTTGGATTCCGGGAGTAGCTCTTTTCTTTCTCGTGAAGCGGAGCCAAGCGGATGGATGCAAATAGAGATGCCGCGTTCGCGTATCTGCATGTTTGGGTTGTGCTGAAGCGTGCGATTGGGCGGTTGCCGCAGGAAGTGAGTTTTTGCATTGCAGCACTTGCGTATATTTTCTGTGTAGAGTGTAGCGATGAGCTTGGAAGTTCGTCACACTCCATTCTACGCCCATCTGTAGAGTATAGGTTGGCTGGGCAGCGTTGTGAAGCAGCACCGGTAAGGCCCAGAGGCATAGGTTTGCGCCGATCACGGGGCGTCTGCGTATGGGCATTATTAGGAGCGCGTGGAGCGTGCTGCGGCGGCGCTTCGCTTTTTCGGTTTCTGGGTATATGCGCTGCGCCGCGCTGATGTACTGAGCGTCCCCTAGCCCTTGGGTAGAGAGTGGGATGGCGATCGAGTGGTGGTTTTCGTCGAGGAGAACCTGCGTGCGGAAACCTGGTGAGCACCTACAGGAGCATGGCGGCATGAATTGCACGAGAGGGAACTTGTGTTTGTTTGCGAATGCGCGGAAGGCCTATCTAGCGTCTCATAAGGACTGCACAACTACAGCCAATCGACGAAGTGTTGCCTTCCGGTGCGCGTGGAGCAGGGCATTTTGATTGAGTTGTTACGGCTTTGGACCCCTGCTCGCATCATAGGGGCGCTGCTCAATGAACAGCGAAGACCCAGTCGATTTTTGCTGGTTGTGTCAGGGTTGCGCATTTTCATGCGATGCACTGGAAAGTGATAGTTTTGCCCGATGGCACTATTAACTAATTGGCTGCGGTTTTGGGTGAGTGGATCCACAGGTTGACTGGCAACATATAACGACAATGATGCAATTTGGCTCATACAGTAGGTCGCTTGCTTTGCGCGAAATGGAATCGGACGGAATGACGATAAATTGAGTTGGAGGGTTGCTGCAGCTGCGTGACTGGTTTGTGCTAAGGCGCATTAGTGCGCAACGACGCTTTTGGCAACAGGTGGAGCACTGTCGTATTTGTTTCATTGGAAGGTGAGCCCCTGGAGTTGGTTTTTGCTCTCCCCCTTTGTGCGGAGGTTATGCAGGACAGCACAGTCGTGCGAGCGAACTGTGGGTGTATCGCATTCTCGTGCCTGTCCGCCTGGGGTACTGCGTTGCTGGTTTGTGTATCTATGCCACTAAGCGTGTGGGGAGGGTGGTGTTATTTGCTTCTTGTAGTAGCAGCTGTGCGGCGCAGTTGAATTTGTACTGGCACGTTGTGGTCACTACTCAGGGCTGCGTGAATGCGGTGAGGTTTATCATTTTTGCTGAGCTCAAGGTAGGAGCAGGAACATGGTTGGGTGTTCAACCTCGAGCTGCTCAATTGGGCCACGATGCTTGTTTGACGTGAGAGCGAATCGCAGCAACAGTGGCAAACGGCGGCTAACGTCTGATGATGTTGAGTACCCAGGCGTTCG
>NW_013548548.1:0-2927 GCF_000499425.1 Eimeria acervulina
TATACCTCTGGCGTACCCGTGAAGTTCGAGCGGAGGCAAATGAAGATAGAACAGCCTAAACGGGTCACGCTGCTTTGTCATTTGCCGTGCCCTCTCGGCATAGCATCCCCGTATAAGTTGCGTGCGCCTTTATGTTCTGTTGTATATTCTATTTGCCTTTGCCTCACGCTCGCCACCCTTTGCCTCGTGCTCTCCACAGTGCGCATGGTGTGCGCGATGGTGTAGGCAATATGGATGGCCCTGGGCAACGATTTGCCGTTATCCAGTTTATACATTTAATCTTGTGCAAAGTTCCATGGGTGATGTTGCTGGATGCTCGTGGTTAAGCGTTTTCCCGTCACGCCTGCCCAAAGCGTGTGCCGGATGAGACGAGGAGCCTACAACGTCAGCTGGCATCGCGCTCGACACCGTTGCACACAGATGGTCAGTGGTGTGAAGCTTACACAGAAACAACGGCTTCATTGTTTACGGATGAGATGGATGGAGGCAAGCCAGTGCACACAAGATAACGAATGAGCCGTTGTTCACACAAGATAACGAATGAACCGTTGTTTGTGGTGTGGCAACAAGGCACGCTACTGCGTGTCTCTCTAGGATGGGCTGTGGTTGGTCAATCGGCACTTTGTGGTTGTGCTCCGGCTTCTCCCGTATGGTGGCGTGCGGGCTTGTGGGAGCCTTGCTCCACATTTACTTTTGGCACACGGTGTAGGTGCTCCGCAGCAGTCCGCCACTGGGTTGATACAGTGCTGTCGTCACCCTGTTTGGGGATCTGTTGGCATCCCACACAAAGCCGTAACACTGCTGCACAACCGTCTCTAGTGCGGCGCCGTATTTTGTAGTGGCTGTGTATGGAAGCATGGCGACGCATATATAGCGTTCAGTTGGTGCCATTTCTTCATCACGGTTGTTTGTGGCAGTGCAGCATAGGGAAACCCAGTTGCACTAGGCGGGATCCCATCAAGTTTGGATTCCCCGTTGGAAGGGTGCAGCAGGTGTACAGAAAAACGTCGATAAACCGCGCCAGCATGCAAAGTTTGCCTTAGATAGACCTGTCACTCATTCGGTCGTGAACAAGCGGCGTAGTTCCAATGAACATGCAAAAGTGGCTGACGAGTGCTCAAGAACCACTTGAATCGCGTTATCAGTGTACTGCGAGGGAACAATCAGCGAGTGCGATGATCGCCGGCCTCGTGCGGGGCAAGCGTATGGGTTGTTGTCTATTGGATCCACATGCGGATTTCGTGCGGAGCTTGTTAGGTGCTCTGGCAGGTGAACAATCGTAGTGTGTCCTTGGGTAACAAGTGCGTTTCAGGACAGCGGTGAAAATTGGCAAGGGACTGGATATAATTGCAGTTTCAAGTGATCCGTTAGGGACAGTTGTTTCTGCATCATCGGAGAGATAAGGGGCTACTGCGGGTAGGAGGGCAGATCTGCATGGCCCATTTCAAGCAGTTGATGCACTGGCTGTAGAAACTTGCTGATAGTTGAGTTCGAGTGAATGGAGACTTGACGGTGGAAGATACTGAACCTTGCAAGTGCTGGAGAGCGCTCATTGCTAGGTCGCATGATTCGTGAGCGTTTAATACGCTTCCGATAATCCAGGTGACAAGTGACTACCATTCAGATTGCCCTTTGCCTAGTTGCAGCGATTCGCATACGCTCGATTTCTCAGATGGCCAATGCCACGTGGGGGGTACCAATGACCCCAGAGCGTGCGTCGTTAACAGCTCAAAATATGGGCTGAATGCGGGCTGGCGTAGGAGCTGTTTGGCAAGGAACAGCCGACATCATTCTTCAAGCTGCAATTGTTTTTTATGGGTAGAAGCGGAAACGGACACTGTTTGCAATGTGCCGGGTTGGTTGGGGCTGTGCTAGGACCAGCGACATTCAAGGCATTTTCGCTGCTTGCTGCAGGAGTTTCGGGCATTGGACAGTCACAGCACTATGGTGTACAGGCGTTCTTTGTACAGTGCAATGGCCATGTCCTAAAGGAATGTGGACATTTGCGCGTTACGAATGAATAGAAAGATGCGCACGGCGTGGGTTATAACCGATGCGGCAGTAGGTTGACGACCCGGTTCTCGGCTGCGTGAGGCCGTGCTGAATTCAACGTCTTTCAACTCAACGCCGGCACTTGATTTGACGCCTATCTCGCACGGTATTGTGACCCGCTTTCGCAGTTTGCATTTGGACGCCGGGCACGCTTGTTCCGTCAACTGCTGCTTGCCGACAAAATCATGAAGCACCGCTGCTGCTGGGGCTTTCATGTGCCAAGTGGGGGAAAGGTGGTGATGCTTGCACACATTTGAAAACATAGGGCTGCGCAAGGGAGAAGTATCAGACGCCCGCAATTGCCAAAGTTGCCCGTCATAGATGAGGCGCTGGAGGTGCACTGTTTGGGGGGTGCAAATTGCCGAAGCAGCAGCACTGAAGTATTTGCAGTGGAACTGCCTGCGTCTGAGATAACAAATCAGCTGAGCCTGAGATGAGTTTAGAATGTGGAGCCTGACACATACTAGCTTGCCAAGCAGGCAGTGCGTCTTTTCACTAACAGTAAAAAGCCGCGTAGGTTGCGCGGTGTACACTATTTCAGCTACTGAAATGCGCATTTGCTTGGCTTTGGAGTGCTCCAGGGTTAACCACTGAAAGCGTGGTATTTTTCGCGCTGCTCCTTGCTTTGGAATGCTCCAGGGTCAACCACCGACAACAGGGTACTCTTTGGGTTGGTGCGTTGGTGGAGGAAGCTCTCTCCAAAATCTCTCTTCCACGTTTGCGTTGGGAACGTGCAAGAGTATGAGATATGTGGAGCGTGCTCGATGCGCACATGAAGTAGTAGAGAGCTGAATGTATCTGTCGTCATAACTTTGTCAGTGAGGTGCCACAGGCAGTGCGTTGCGTTTAGACCTTACGCAAAGCTAGTCACAGTG
>NW_013548547.1:0-4073 GCF_000499425.1 Eimeria acervulina
GTACGAGTCGTGAGTTCCACCCTAGTGTGCACTGGTGGTACTGCACACTGTCTTACAGGATGTACGGCGGCACACAGGGTGACTGCACCCGTCTTCGTTCCGGTGTTAGTGGAGTCGGGGGCCGTAGCATCGTGTTTAGGCTAGCGCGAACGGGAAGACTGCGCAGCAAAGGTATAAAATGTGGAGTATGCGTGGAGAACAGGTTGGTGCTTTACTAAGAATATGCACTGGGGAGCCGAGGCGATATGTTTTGAATAGCTAGTTAAGTGTAAATCGTATGTAGTTGTTCAAGTGGAGTACGCGGTGTGGATCAATAAAGCCAGTCGGGGCTGGAGTGTATCACAGACTGGTGCTTCTCTAGGGACATGCGCCGGTGGGACAGAGGTGATATGTTTTGAATGGCTAGTACAGTTTGATTGCTAGGCATGTGTTGGAATGGATGCCGTGGCGTGGACCAACAAAGCCAGTCGGGAGTGGAGTGTGTTAGGCTTTTGTTCAGGCTCGGTGAGTTTGGACCAGTATGGGCATCATTGCTTGTGCCTGTGGCTTAAGAGCGCCTTTGACGATGCTACCCCGCCTTGCATGCAGTAGAATGTACATGTGAAAAGAGCTTGTCTCTGATGTCTGTTTCCCCGGAGCAATGCCCATTGACTGCAGATTCCTGGCGCATCAGTGGGCTGTAGGCTCCTGTCCTACTGAGCGCGCCTGCCGCTGTCGACAGGATCACCTTGACGCGAAGGCACAACTGGCGAGAGATGTATGAATTAGAAGACGCACGCAGTGACGAACGCTGCCAACATGGGCCTGCAGTGCACGTCGCCTCAGCAAGTGAGTTGTGGTTGTGGAATAGGTACCGATATAGGGCAGGCTGGCCGTGTAGTGTCCTGTTGAACAGGTATCGTGCATGCATGCGTACAAACCGTACTGCGAGGTTCCTATTCGAGTTGCCCAGTTGGCGCACCTGCATCAACCCGCAGCTCAGCGAGTTGGTGATGTCGCGTGTAGGCCCGAATTGCGTGCAGCAGTCGTTGGTTTTGTACGCTGCAGTAAACTCTGGTTCTGAGACAACAACGCACCCACATGCCTCCGTTGATCCCTCCTAGTTCCTCTTAGTCTGTCAATTCGCCAGCAACGTTGCCGAAATGCTCCTACTATGTGAATTAGGGTGGTGTGTTGATTCCCTTTCGAATTTCAGCAAAGCACAGTGGCTTTGGGAATTTGCTCGAGAAGGCATACATGCGCACTTGCACCTGTGGGGTACACCTGGTCCGCATGAATTCGGCCTGTGTACTACTAGGCCGCAGCCCATTCGTTTGCCCCACACGATGCGGGGCATCGTAGCACTTCCTGCTTGTCCCTTTGAGATATGCTGATGATCGCGATGAATACGGCGACCATGCGTTCGTTAGCCATTCGCAAATGCATATTGGGGCTATGCGGATTGTTTACAAACTGCTCAGTAAGAACTTTATTTTCGGGAAGAGTGTTGATGCTATCAGGGATGCTTCCAGGTTAGTCATCCTTGCACTGGAAAACCCAAACCTAACGGGTCCTCGCCCAAAAAGCAAGCAAGATGATTTTCCTCTTTGCACTGCCTCAAACAGTTGCGATGTACGAAATGCAGTAGCTGAATGCTTTGCGGACGTTGCCACGCTTGCATTAATAGCCTCTAACTGATACTGTGCCTGGATAGAGACGGTTGTGTAGCGACACTCTTGCGCCAAATGGAGTCCGTAGCAATCTTGAAACGGGACAGTAACAATTTGGTATCAACCGGGTGGCGCAGACGCCTACGGAGCATCAATCCCGAGTGGCCCACATGCCCCTGGACACAGATTCCCGCAAGCGCACATGCCGCCAAAGGGTAGAAGCAAAAGCACATCCGCAAACTGCCCAGGGACATTCTGCACCCCATCTTAAAGACAACGCAACCAATGTGCATTGTTATCACAGTTCCCATATCAGCCCAGGTTTAACCCCACCCGATTCCTCCGTAAGCAGGTAAAACAAAAACGTAATTGTGAAGTTTTGAGTGGTCCGTTGCAGACCGAGTTTTTGCATATTCCGGGAGGTAACCGGCTACTGTGAGTCGCTGAGCAGATATGCATGGCATTTTTCAGCACAGCTGTGGGTATCTTGGGTGTTGTACCGCGAGGGTAGTTGAGAACAAGCTTGCGGAGATTTGGCGTTGACAGGTATTGAACGTTGCAGATGGTTGATGGTACCTATGCCCAGGATGCCTGTTACGTGAGCGTTTGACAACTTCCGAGAATGCAGGTGATGATCGAACGGCATTTAGATCGGAGTATGCCGCGCTGCAACGACTCGCACATGCACAATTTCTCCCGTAGCGACAGCCGCTTGAGGCACACTCGTGGATTCCAGGAAGTGCGACACCAGCACATCGAACTCTGGGTTGCAGCCGCACTGCCATGGGAGCTGTTTGGCTGAGAACAGCAGTCATCGTTCAACCTGTATATCGTTTGAGTTGTTGGACGCTGGCACGGACACAGTTGATCACGGGAAGGCTTGAATGGGGCACCGCGAGCATCAGCTGCTTGTGAGACATCTGCGCTGTCTCCCACTCGACTCTTGCGGTATTAGCCAGGTGGAACACAATATAGTCCTTGCTGGGAAAAGGCAAGGTTTTTAATTGGTTGCAGACAGTAGCTTCCCGATACTTAGGAGTAACTGGAAGCTACTACTTCATCATATATATGTGTCCATTTCATTTCACGTAGGCTACTATCTAAAGCATTTCACACGACTGGAAAGCCTCACACGTGTTGACGCTGTACGGCAATGCAGTACAGTAGACTTCCAGGGGAAAAGGAAGCACACCGTTGTTCAGCCTTCTACCTTACGCGTACCATGACTGCGGCTCCTGTCTCATGGTGGGTCAGAAAGTGCGGCGACAACACAGCGCAAGGATGACGACATCCGACAGAAGCGTGGCAGTGTCTCGCCCCATGCAGCTACAATTTTTATCATCCCTCTATCAGTGTGCTTGGCGCCTGAAAAGTGCTTCACGGTAGGGGCGCCGCCTTCCCAACTGTAAGGGCCTAGCACTTTGCTGCGGGCTTCGCTGCGGCTCGTTTCGGTTGCGACATTTTCTTTTCATGTTCTTACTGTTTGGCGGTGCACCCGAGCAAAGCGCAAGGTACCCAGACGACTTGGTTGCGGCTGCCCTTGCTCCCTAACTCCCGTAACCTCACCTTCCCTTTGGCCTGCTAAGCAGTGCTTATGCCGTGGCGCTGTGAGTTCGCTTGGGTGTAAAAGGGGATGAAATGGCTTCATCGCGCATTGTTGAGACTCCTACGCGAAAATGTTGCAACAATGGTGTCTCCGTGTCGTATGCATATGCACGGAAGGGCCCGGGAGATTTGGTATCAGTGCAAAGTGCTGCGCAGCCCGTTGGCACCGTGTACCCTGGTGCTTTGGAGTTGTGGGCTGACCTAGTTCTCAGGATGCTCCTATTCGGCCTCGATCATGCAAACCAGTGCCTTTTGATTGCGTTCATTAAGCGTATGGTCTGGTATGAGAAATGCGCGTTCCTCGGATAACTGCTAGGGGATGACGAGAAGGCGGCAGCTAAATCGGTTCGTCAACTCCGGTTCTTGCTTTCGAAGATATGCGTATGGTGAAACTTCGAAATAACCTTGCTTCGAAATAGCATGTGAGCTTTTGGGTGTATCTCGTGAGCTAGTTGCGTGATGGCGAGCTGACTTGGTGTGGACCGTCGCAGTATCAATATGCGCGCCGTGGAGTTTGGATGTCTTTTTGGCCTGCGTTGTGTTGGGCCGTTCATCTCCTTGAGGGATACAGGCAACTGTATGTGTATTAGATCTGAGTTTGCTCACGGCAACCTAAGGACAGTAGGAAGCAATTTCGACGACGGATAGCGAGCTGTAGAACATGGAAGCGGTTGTGTATCATTGCGTCTTGCCGACTCCGTCTCTGCCGCAGCGTGCATCAGCAGAGTTGGTGGGATGCGGCTGAAGTGCAATGAATCGAACGGGCATTTGGTTTGCATCGTGTCGGGGTGCTGCCAGAGAATTCACTCTGTTTGAGTA
>NW_013548546.1:0-2433 GCF_000499425.1 Eimeria acervulina
GCAGCAGCCGCAGCAACCCATGCAGCAGCAGCAGCCGCAGCAACCCCTACAGCAGCAGCAGCAGCCGCAGCCTCCCCTACAGCAGCAGCAGCCGCAGCAACCCCTGCAGCAGCCGCAGCAACCCCTACAGCAGCAGCAGCAGCAGCCGCAGCCTCCCCTACAGCAGCAGCAGCAGCAACCCCTGCAGCAGCCGCAGCAACCCCTACAGCAGCCGCAGCAACCCCTACAGCAGCTGCAGCAACCCCTGCAGGAGCAGCAGCCCCTGCAGCAACCTTTGCAGCAGCCGCAGCAACCCTTACAGCAGCAACTGCAGCAGCAACCTCAGCAGCAGCAGCAGCCCCTGCAGCCTCCCCTGCAGCAGCAGCAGCCCCTGCAGCAACCCCTGCAGCAGCAGCAGCCCCTGCCGCAACCCCTGCAGCAGCAACAACTGCAGCAACCCCTGCAGCAGCAACCTCAGCAGCAGCAGTCCCCTCAGCAACCCCTGCAGCAGCAACCTCAGCAGCAGCAGTCCCCTCAGCAACCCCTGCAGCAGCAACAACCGCAGCAGCAGCCCCAGCAACCCCTGCAGCAGCAACTGCAGCAGCAGCAACCTCAGCAGCAACCGCAGCAGCAGATGCCGCAGCAACAACAAGCTCAGCAACAACCTCAGGAGCAGCCGCAGCAGCCTGCGCAGCAACAACTTCCGCAGCAACAGCAGTCGCTTACTCTGCAACAGCAACAACCGCAGCAGCAGCAGCTGGAGCAGCAGCGCATGCAACCTCCGCCTCAAGTACCTCAGCTGCCGGTGCAGCAGCAGCAGCAGCAGCAGCAGCCTGCCCTGCAGCAACAACAGCAGCAACCGCAGCAAGAGCAGCCTGCAGCAGCGTCGCCGCGTAAGCTTGCTGCAGCAGTAGCCTCACCAGCAGCAGCAGCAGCAGCAGGCTCTCTGGACACGCAGGGTGAGGTGTCTCTGCAGCCAGTGAGAGCGGAGGGCCCGCTGCTGCGATCTCAAAAAGAGAAGCAGCAGCAGCAGCAGCAGATGGAGAAGCCACGGCGGGGCGAACAGCGGGGGGAAGCAGCCGCTGCTTTAGCAGCAGCAGCAGCAGCAGCAGCAGCAGAAGCGGCAGCAGATTCGGAAGGCAGTGACCAGTGGTCTTTGACTCTGCTGCGGCTGGAGCTGCAGCAGCAGGAAGACATGCGATTGCTGCAGCAGGAGCACGCGGAGCAGCTATTTGCTGCGGAATCATCTGCAGCCGCAGCAACAGCAGCAACAGCAGCAGCAGAGAAGCGCCAGGTGCACGTGCTGCTGCTCTGTATGCTGCTTGTAGGGTTCTCTGTTGCTGCTCCCGACTCTATCTTAGGAGCATCAGCAGCACAAGAGATAGCAGACCTACGAAACCTGCCTGCTGCTGCTGTACCCGCAACTGCTGCAGTTATCAACGCTATGGGGGCCGTGGGGGCCCTTGTCCAGGTAATATGCTGCAGTTGCTGCTGCTGCTGCTGTTGTTGTTGTTGCTGTTCTTGTTTTGGCTGCTGCTGTTGATTTTGCTGCTGTTGTTGTTTCTGTTGCTGATTTTGCTTTTGTTGCTGCTCTTGTTGTTGCTGCTGTTGCCGTTGCTGCTGTTGCTGTTCCTGTTTTTGCTGCTTCTGTTGCTGCTGTTGCTGCTGCTGCTGCCGCTGCTGCTGCTGCTGCTGCACCTGTGCCTTTTTCGAGCTACTGCTGACACCGACAGCAGCACGGCTGTTTTCGTGTTGTTCTTGAGCCTTCCCTGCTATCTGCTGCTGCTGCATCTGTTCATATTGCTTCTGCTGCTGCTGCTGCTGCTGCTGCTGCTGCTGCGTTTCAGGGGAATTTGACTGCTGCAGTGTCTGAGGCTTACGGGTGGGATGTGCTGTTCGGGGTGCTGTGCACATTTGCTGTTTTTAGCGGTTTGCTGCTGCTGCCTGCTGCACTAGCAGAAGTAAGAAGGAAATCCCTTCCATAGCAGCAGCAGCAGCAAGCTGCAGCATAAGCAGCAAGCTGCAGCAGAAGCAGTAGCTGCAGCAGCAGTAAGCTGCACCAGCAGTAAACTGCAGCAGCAGTAAGCTGCAGCAGCAGTAAACTGCAGCAGCAGCTGCATCAACTGCAGCAGCTGCAGCAGCAAAACCAGGAATACCAGCAGCTGTAGCTGCAACTGCAGCATCAGCTGCAACATCTGCCTGTGCAGCTGCAGCAGCAGCTGCAGCAGCAGCAGGAGCAGCAGCAGTTTGTTTATTTGTCATTATTCTTCGCTCGCTGCAGAGCCCGAGGCTCCCCTCTAATAAACACAAATTAAATTTATTTATTTATTTTAATTAAATTAAACTAAATTATTTAAATTAAATAAATATATTTATTTAATATGTGCATGTATATATATATATATATGTATATATATATATATATATATACATATATATATATATATATACATA
>NW_013548545.1:0-4361 GCF_000499425.1 Eimeria acervulina
GCCCACACAGCTAGCACGCCTGCTGCTTGGGTGTATGGCTCGCCTCCAAACAGTGCAACTCCAGACGCTCGTCTACGACAGACAGCGCTAGCAAATGTGGGCACCAGCTGCCTTCCGCTTACGCGCGCGTGTGCTCCTACACGGGTGCAAACGTTCCTTGCCTCCTCCTGGCACAACCACAGGTCAGCAGCCCAGGCGCTGCACCACGTTCTACACGACCCTCAATTCGACGCACGCAAGGCCACGTTAAGCGCACAAATGCAAAAGCCAAAAGCGGGCCAACATAGTGTCCGTGAAAATGCGTCGCATCAACTGTTGCCTTTGCGTTCTTAGATCTTCAAATCACCACCGCTCCACGTAGGCGATAATCTCGCTGGCAACCGACTGCCCCATATGCTTCAACCTGGCACAACCACACGTCAGCAACGCAGGCGCTGCACCACGTTCTACACGAGCCTCAATTCGACGCACGCAAGGCCACGTCCAGCGTACAAATGCATACTGCAAAAGCGGGCCAACATAGTGTCCGTGAAAAGAAAATGCGTCGCATCAACTGTTGCCTTTGCGTTCTTAGATCTTCAAATCACCACCGCTCCACGTAGGCGATAATCTCGCTGGCAACCGACTGCCCCATATGCTACAACCCATCCCACCTAAATGTTCTCACGCGTATGCAGCGCTCAAGCTTAGCGGTAGCCCAACGGCATGGCTGTGGCATTTTACAAAGAACACATGCCTTTCCGAACCAAGTGCTCCTTAGCGGTAGCCCAACGGCATGGCTGTGGCATTTTACAAAGAACACATGCCTTTCCGAACCAAGTGCTCCCTACTGCCCCATATGCTTCAAACCATCCCACCTAAATGTTCTCATTCGTATGCAGCGCTCGTATGCAGCGCTCGAGCTTAACGGTAGCCCAACGGCATGGCTATGGCGTTTTACAAAGAACACATGCCTTTCCGCAGCGAGTGCTCTGCAGCGCTCAAGCTTAACGGTAGCCCATCGGCATGGCTATGGCGTTTTACAAAAAACACATGCCTTTCCGCAGCAAGTGCTCACGCGTATGCAGCGCTCAAGCTTAGCGGTAGCCCAACGGCATGGCTGTGGCATTTTACAAAGAACACATGCCTTTCCGAACCAAGTGCTCCATTGTGCTCTCCCTGCTCAACGTCCCGTGAAAATGCGTCGCATCAACTGTCGCCTTTGAGTTTTTAGACCTTCAAGTCACCACCGCTCCACGTAGGCGATAATCTCGCTGTCAACCTACTGCCCCATATATTACAACCCATCCCACCTAAATGTTCTCACTCGTATGCAGCGCTCGAGCTTAATGGTAGCCCAACGACATGGCTATGGTGTTTCACAAAGAACACATGCCTTTCCGCAGCGAGTGGTCCATTGTGCTCTGCTTGTTCAACGTCATGGCTATGGCGTTTTACAAAGAACACATGCCTTTCCGCAGCGAGTGCTCCATTGTGCTCTGCTTGTTCAACGTCGGAAACGTCACGTTCCCAACACCTCAAATACCGCAAATGGTGCTGGCGCTAGCAGAGCCCCAACCAACCCTGCATTCAAACGAATTGCGCCTCGATAAAGTATATGAACTATATGAACTGTTTCCCCCCAGACGGCCACTTGACCGGTGCACGTGTGCCCAAAATTTTAGCAGTCTGGCGACCCACGTCCTGTAATCCATTTGTGCCCCACATGCCGCTCTCGCTATCTGGGAAATCCTGCATGATCGAGCCACTGCAACTAGGCATACGGAAGTACAAACGGAAGTACAAATGGTATTTGCTCATTACCAGGATTACAGGAAGTTTACTAAACGCTCACCGGACACGTAACCTAGGGCATGGACACGCTTCAGCATGTCCAATATTCAATGTCTGCCAACCCAAATCTCCAAGCGTTTGCACTCAAGGATCCGCAAGGCGTTATAGCCAAGACATTCAAAGCTAGGGTAAAATATGCCATGCCGCTCTGCTTCTCCATCCATAGTAGCCCGCTATCTCCAGGAAGATGCAGGAATAACCATCTGTAACGGACAAATTGAAACTCCCCATTTTCATCCTGTCCCTAGCAAATTTTCATCGCTGTGCTGAAGGCATGCTTCTGTTGTCCAACAAAAGACTACGACTGTTCATCAGAAAGTGCAGCTAAGAAGTTTCACACAAAATCGGCCTGTGCATCCGACTGACTGCAACCCATTCGTTCCCCCACACGATGCCGCGGAACATCGTACTTGCTGCTTGCTCCGTCCCAGTACGGTAATGAGGTGGTGCAGGCGGTCCCTGTGCACTCGCCAACCACTTTTAGATGTATGTTGGGAAGATGCTGCCCATTTATGAAGTGCTTAGTAAAAACTTCGCCTTAGTCAAGCTGTGCGTGCGTGCTGGTGCGGCCTCCTCGACATCTTTCTGCACCGGTGCAGCATACTTGCAACGAAACGCCCATAACCTTGCGGGCCTAGCACAAGCCTTTCCCTTCTCTGCATTCCCCCACAACCCGCGATGTACAAATTGCAGTATCTGAACGCTTTCCGAACGTCGCCACGCTTCCATACACACCCACCACCAAATCCTGCTTCCCACTAGGGAAGCTTGTGTAGCAGTGAAGTAGCCTGAGGTGGGATGCCAACAAATCTTCAAGTAAGGTGACAGCGTCTTTGTACCAGCTCAGTGGACGACTCCTGCGGAGCTCCAACAAAATGGGAATCATGTAAATCTGGATACAGATTTGCACAAGCCTGCATTTGATCACATGAGAGGGACCGAACAATTGGAAAGCGCCCACTGAGAAACTGCTGCTCATCGTAGACGCAGCAAATAGCATGCATGGCTGGCCTACTGTTGGTTCGTTACCATGTCTGGCTTGGCGTTCCCCCATCCAGTCCGTCCGTAAACAGGAAAGTCGTTGCTTTTGTATGCCCAACGCAGGTGAAGCCAATATTTCGAAAAAATCGCCTGCCTTCACTGACTAGCTGCGGTGCAACGGCGCCAAGCGCGACGCCAGCTGGCGTTGCAGGCTAGTTGTCTCCGACAGTGTGTCCACGCATTGGAAAAGTGTAACGGGGAAGCGCTTACCCACGAGCATACAGCAGCATCACCCTTGGGGCGGAATTTTGCACAAGTTTAGATGCATAAACTGGATCACTGCAAATCGTTGGCCAGGGCCCTCTACAATGCCTTCACCACGCATTGCAAAAGGTAGCGAGCGGTGCACGTGAGGCACAGGAAAACACACTGTAAACCGAAACAACGAAGGCCGAAGCAACGTAAAGGGGGGAGCTAGACCGAGAGAACATGATAGGTCACGAAGCAAACTCAGCTGTTGAGCTTGTTCTATTGTCAGCAACCTCGGGTTAACTTCACGTGCATGCCAGAGGTGCACCTGCGCGTGCACTGAAACAAACTCCGTAAGGCCAAGTCGCACTGTCGCGCTGTGAGGGGGAGGTAGCATACTATTCTAGCCCACAGAATAATGCATGCTCATCAGTCCAACTTTCTGGCTGAATTGTCAAACTAAAGGGGGTTAGCACAGATCACATTGAGCACGCGAAAGGGGCCCTGCGTTGCTTCCGCATAACCAGAGACTGGTACAGTAGCATCGAATATTGCACGCACTGGTGTGGCTACCAGCGACCTAAGCTGCGAGTTTCTGCAGCTGCGAGAACTGGGGAACTCAAGTACAGACCACGTACAAAGTGTATAGATACGCATACTACATGCCTACCAGACTGAATCCTACACTAACATGCTGGATCGCAAGCAGCCGTACTCGTATGACCCATCCATTAGCGCAGAACTTCGTCTAACACGACGTTCCCAGAAAATCCATCTAAAGCTAGCATACTTCTAAATGCGTCTTTGATTTCACATATATCCTGCCAATCGTCTCTTCGCACGACTGTGCCGCTCTTCACAGCGGCGGGCGCTCTCTGTAGGGTTGGCAATTCAAGCCCACGTAGACTCCCAGCATCTGCAGTCAACCGCGATGGCTCTAAAAATTCGCAATTCAGCACGAGCGAGGAGAGCACAAAGGACGCGCATACGCTGCACGAAAAAACATTGGAGCCAATCCGGGTCAAAACTGACCGAGCAAGAACAAAGTGGTACACCGCTCCAGCCCCCGCTGGCGCTACTGATCCACTCAAAGCCATTCACAGCACCATATAAAAGACACTCAAATCTTACAAATCAATGCGCAATATACCACTTCGGCTCCTTCAAAAACAAACCCCATAACTCAAAAACCCGCCAGTTCTCGCCACACACTTTACACTATGTTACCCCAACCTAGCTTCCCCCCACTCGCCAGTCAATACACACAGCTACAGCTGCCAAATCCACTGCAGCGTTTA
>NW_013548544.1:0-3763 GCF_000499425.1 Eimeria acervulina
CTGAACAATTACAATCCTACGCTGCCACGCTCGCCGAGGATACTGCTCAGCGTTTGACGCAAATGACAGCGTAGTCCCTGCTGCCTCCTGCTGCGTACTGCTTTGTATATATACTGCTTCACTGATTCAATGAGGTCGACTGTGTTCGCAGAACGACTCCCACACCGCATCACAACGCCGAACCACCCAGCTCCAGGAGATGCCAAAGATGAGCACTGTTGAAGCAAAACGACTTCGCACTTCTTCTCACACTGCTGTTGCATAAATCTACACGCATCCACCTGCGCATCCATCCTTGGCATTAAATGTCTGGAACGTAACAGTCCTGATGGTCGCACCGAAGCCAAAATGGGTCAGTCACCAAGTCCGTACGTCCTGCAAAAAGCATTGCGCGACCGGAACGCCAGAGGAGGCTCCACCACAGCGCGGGAGTAGAAGGCGCGTAGACACTACCTGCATATGCCGTCGAGGCTCGCGCATACAGCAAACCTATATCTCCCCCCAGCAGTGCGTATATTCCTATCAGCAGACGGAGCTGCGTGGAGTTTGAACCGAGAGCAACTGGATTGCAAGTGGCAAACGGTGCAGCTGACTGCATGGAGCGCCAATGTCGAAACTCTTTCTGTCGGAAGGCAAGCGACAAGCGACAATGTTCAGGTTTTCCTTACGGCGTGCCTCCGCCTACTATGTATGCTTTGCTGTGGGTGTCAGTGTTGAAAAACACCGTGGGACTGCCGTAGAATGCACCTAATCCGAACACAACATAGCTTAAATAACCTCGCCAAAGCAGAACCACCCTCCTGCAATACGGGTTTGCTTTTGGTTCGTGGTGTGCAATGGCTACACAATGAGCTACAGGCTCCGCATTGCAAACGCCCTTTGTATTCGCACTGCTTATTTTAGAACTGCCGTCGGTGGCGCCCGCCATCCACATCCCCCCTTTGTCCGCGGAATAGCAACCATCTTACTTTAGTAGGCCATTCGTGTGTACTACCAAGCCATTTGGGCCAGACCACAGCGTGATCGCTGCTGCCTCTTTCCACGCAGTTGGATATATATATGTATATATATATTATATATATTATACATATATATACGGTCCCGCCAATTCACAGAGGTCGTTGTAATGTGTCACTCTAACTCGCAAACCTTATGGCAACGCAAAACACCTCTCCCTAGTAGCTACCAAGGAATATTACTGTTAAAGCAGAGCGAGGTCCCGCATGTCCTTGGACTACAATTCCATGAATCTGTACGCATGTGCATTCACACCTATGGCTGCTCTCATACCAACTGAAACATAGCATTATCCAACATCTCGCCAAGAGGATGGCTTTGCGCTGTTCAGACTTGCTGCGCCTGTTCTTGCTGCTTAACGGCATACGTCTAGGCAACTCTGGGGTCTTGGTATGCACATCGTTTCCTGCCTAAACAGAAAACGACCGCAACTCGTAACTGCCACAGTAGACACGCGAACGCAAGCTGCACAATACTACGATGCTTCCACATTCCGGTCCCCTCGCCCTCGACATAGTGCTCCGTACATCCCTATCTGTAGACGGCGCTGAGATCATCCAGGGCAGGCGAACCACGCACAAACCTCATACCAACTGCATGCAGGCACCCTGCAGGTGGTTGCCAGGGCGTCGTGCTGGAAGACCGACAAGAATAAAGAATGTTCAAGACATGGTTGAAACATGTGCAAGTAGTTCGGGGGCCTGCGGTTTGCTTGACTATGCCTAGAATGGTGGAGCGCTGTGAACAGTTTGCCCTGACACGCTGAACTTGAACGCAGACGAACACAGAAGAGCCTAACCCACCTCGCAGGAATACCTGCGTGCAACACAATTCTGTTGTTTCTCCTGAGCTGAGCAACGGCCTAACGGTTCCACGTAGAACAAGTCCCATAAGTATTTAACACGATTCAAATCAAAAGCGTCGTCGGTCGCAGCCCGCCCTCCACCATTGCCGGTCTCCGCACAGTGCCTACTATCATACGTAACTGGGCGGAGCGTCAATTCTGCTAAGCGTCCAACGCACACCACCGCATGGTCACTACTGACTCCCACAACGCATTGCTGGCGTCACCGACTAACCGAGGTCGTCTGTAACGTGAGGATCTGTCTCGCAGGCCACATCGTAACGGAAAAAGACCCTGCCCCAGTAGATGCCAAAGAAGAGCGCTGGCTGTTAAAGCAGACCTCCCGTTTGGTTTGACACTGCAGCTTCATGCATCTGCGTGCATGCACGCACCTATCTATGCCTGCTATAAGGATACCTGGAATGTGGCACTACCCACGGCCTCGACGAGACAAGATAAATTCGTTAACAAGCGTACGTACGTCCTGCACAAAGCAATACCCAGTCGTAAAGAAAGAAAAGCATTCGCCTCACCGCCGCCGTAGACGCGCGCATACGAACTGCAAAAGCACGATGCTCACATATGTACGTAAGCTAGGTGTTCACCAAATACTGCGTATACTCCTGTAGGCACACGAAGCTGATCTCACGCAAGGCAAGGGAGCCAAGCGCAAACTGCACACAAACTGAAACAGGTTGCAACTAACTGCATGGAATGCCTTTGTGGAATCACCTTTAGTTGGAGGACCAACGAGAAATGAAAATGTTCAAGCCGTCCAGGACACCACACACACGGGCAGCCGGAGGACATCTCTTCCCCTGGCTTCTCGATCCAGCAGCCTGGCCGACAGGGGCTGTCGGCCAGGCTGCCCTCACGACGCCCACTATCCGCCCACGTGTCGCGAAACTCGCATTCGCCACTCTCTTCTTGCAGGACGCTTGGACGTTACTGATTTGGCGAATCTCTGTAACAGCTTGTGGTGGTAGACCCTGTCCGCGAAATGTGAAAGGAATCGCAGAACTGTAAAAACGCACTGCCAAAGTCCACCGCTGCCACACTGCTGCTGCCACGCTGCCCGGCTTGTGCACGTTTTCGTGTACAGAAGCATACGTGTCTTTGCTCACGGATACATTGGATTCCACCATGGAGGAAATTCGGCAGGCAAGTAGGACAACGTCTCCACCCGAGAGACTACCCTCGGCGTGTCTCAAAGCCGCTGTGCACAGTGCTTCTTGCAGCACCTTGCCTACTCCACAATTCCTGCACCAGATTGTCTCCATACTGGCTGGGACGCATGGCAGGTTGTTACAAATTCCGAAAGCATAGCTACGCCGCGTACCACTCACCTGGTTTGGCAAGAGAGCAGTTCAGAGCTCTTCTACGTTGAAAGGCTGACGACGTGCGAAATGTTGCCAACGTAGAAGAAATGGAAGGCACGAGCACAAAGCAGGGCCATTCACCTCGCGGCCCGAGTTATTACCTCCACGTTTTGCAAAACCTTTACACCGAGAAGCGCAAGTCAACTGCCCGCGCATCACATGCTCATCAACTGCACTTACTCGAGAGCCAAACACTTTGACGCATCCCACCAAGCCAAAAGCCATCATGAAAATAGTCTGTGCTGATCCACCGCAGCCCTGAGTTCAGCACTAGTGTCACAAATCCGCGTTCCGCCTGTCCCCTGGTCGCGGCACTCACATTCCCCAGTCTTCCCTTGTATCCTGCTCGCCAGATACTGCCTCACCAAATCTCTGTAAACTCGTGCAAGGGCAGACCCTGTAGGGCAAATGTGAACAGTAGCGCTGTGCCAGCCAGGCTTGAGAACACCGGCGAAACGCACTGCGAAGATGGAACGTGTCTGGCAATCGCGTGCCTGTGCGCATTGGCTCCTACAAACACATT
>NW_013548543.1:0-3122 GCF_000499425.1 Eimeria acervulina
TGCAGGGGTATGCTTTTGCAGGCAGGCGCAGTTGAACTGACAGAGGAGGGAATAGAGTATGAGGCGTGTGGCGATGACAGCTTGGTGTTTGAGTAACGGTTTGCGCAGGAGAACGCAGCGGCGGTATGCGTCCAGCTGTTTAGAAAGGTCTGAGTGGTTGGTTTTTTTTGGAGTGCGTTGGCGTGGATTACTTACGGCAGCTGAGGCAGGAGAGCGGTGGGTTTGTTTAGGTTCCTTGCGTTTTGCCCCCTACGGGCATCATTGCTTTTACCAGTGGTTTATCTGCGGCTTTCTTGACGCTTCCATTCACTGCGTTTGGTATAGTGCAGCTGTAAAGAAAGCTGCTCTGTGATGGTTGTGTTCTCGGCATCATTTGGGTTGACTTCAGGTGGTAGAAACCTCTAGGGGGCACTAAGTGACAATCCTGATGAGCGCGCCTGCCGCTGTTGACAGTGCCGTGACTGTAGTAAGACACGACCAGCGTTGCCGTTTTTGAAGTGGCAAAAGCATGCAGAGGTGTACCAAGCTTCCTTGAATCCGAGGTGCATGCTGTTTTAGATGGTGGGTTGAGACTGTGGACGAATCGCACGAATGCAGCAACCTGCGACCCAGAGTGCACATGTAGCGTTCAGTCCCCCAAGTGTCCAACGCGCAAGCCTACACCCTTGGTGCGTGATTTTCACTGAACCTGAGTCATCACTGCATGCGCAGCATCTTACAGCTCAGGATTTTCTTTGTCCCAGCATTGCATGCAGCATTCGATTCTACTGAACGCTGTAGCATTCGCGGCTTGAAGGAAACAACGAGGTGCCTGCTTCACGTTCCCAAGTTGAACTCTCCTGGTTTCTGCTAGTTCGTCAATTCGCCAGCAGCGCAGAAGGTTCTATAGACTAGGGTGGCATTCTATGTCTTCGCACAAAATCGGCAGTGCTGCTTGGCTTGAGCGAGTTTGCTCGAGGGGAAGCGCATGTGCATCTCAGGAGAACACTCAAAGTTATATCGAGGTCACTGGATATGAAACAGCAAAAATGGTGACTTTGCTTTTTGACATGTCGCGGTCCTTGTATGCAGCGCGGACGAATTTGCGTGTGCCTTGCTTGTTCTGGTTTATAGTGCGTTTGCCTTTCGGTTCACCTGCAATGCTCGCCACACTTTGCATGTTGTGCGCGTCGGTGTAGAGGTTGTGGAGTGTCCTACGCAAGTATTTGCAATGTTCCAGTTTATGCATGCAAAATTCCGGAGGTCTTGTCACTGGACGATCGTTGTTAAGGACTTTCTTATTACATTTGTCCACTGCGTGAACATATTGTCTCAGGCAAGAAGCCTGCAACTTCAGGCGGCATTTGGTTAGCGACCGCTGCACGCAGATCGTCAGTGATGTGAAGGGAGGGAATTTGTGGATGCATTGGGGAAACCTATGTTTGGTGGGAAAAGCAGCACTTTTTGTATTTACGGAAAAATTGAGTCAGCGCAAACCAGGGCTCACCCAGAGACGAATGATTTGCAGAGCTGTGTCAGCAGTGCACACTAATTGCGGCGTCTCCGGGATGTGCTGGAGTTGATTACTGGCCACTTTACTAATGCCGATTAAGCTTCTGCCGTATAACCGCCTTTGCGCTCGTGGAAGTCCGTGTCCAGACTTTTCTGGGCCGCATGGTGTTGGTGCTTCGCAGGAGTCCGCGACTGAGTTTATACAAAATTGTCCTCACCCCGTTTGACTATGTTGCCGTCTTACATCACGCCTCATTACTGCTACGGCACCGTCCCTAGTGTGGCGCAGCATTTGGTGGAGGGTGTCTGTGTACATTGGCGTGGTGATGTTCGGAGAGCGTTCAGCATTCTCTACGTCGAATCTGTTTGGGGTGGTGTAGGCAAGAAAAATGTTCGTGCGTGCGGTAGGCGAGTAGCCATTGCGTGTGGGTGTCCTCTTGCGCGGATGCTGCCGGGCAAGAAAAAAGCTCCGATGCTTCGGTGCCAGAATACACTGTGTGCCCAGTGTTTTTTACTCAACGATCTGCGCAGCGAAACGTTTCCAATATACGCATAAAAATGTGTTGGTTTCAAGCGCCAGGACCGCGTGCATCACGATCATCAGTGTGTTGCGACGCAAGAAGCAGAATGTGCGACGATCCCCCGCGACGTGTACTGCAAGCGAATGGGTTGCAATCTATTGGAAGCACAGGTCAATTCATGTGAAAATTCTTAGCAAATTGGTTACGGTTTAGTTACAGCAGGGCAGTTTCAAGAGTTCCGTTACGTAGGGTTGCTCCTGCTTCTGTCGGGAGATAGCCAGCTACCGTAGGTAGTGAAGCATTTTTGCAGGGTACATTTCACCATGGCGTTTGGTGCCTTGGCTGCTGCACCGTGAGGTGGTTGCGTGAGGGTGTATGGCGATTTAGGAGTGACAGAGATTGGACGTTGAGAATGCTTGGGCGTGCCCATGGCAAGGACGCCTGTTTCGTGGTCGCTGGGTAAACTTTCGATAATCCGGGTGATGCTCGAGCACTTAGATTGCTTGGCTAGTTCCAACAACCTGCAGGTGCACACCTTCTTAGATAGCAAAGGCCGGCTGAGTTGCACCGCTAAATTCCAGAAAGTGCGCCTCCACCAGTGCCAAGTTTGGGGTACAGCCGAGCAGGCCTAGTAGCGCTTTGCGGGCGAACAGATGGCATCATTCTTCAAGGCACAGTTTGTTTAAAGTGGCAAGAATGGGAAGTGGGCATTGCTTGTAGTGGGACAGATTGATGGTGCACTGCTAGGACCAGCCTCACTTGGGAAATTTGCGCTGTTTGCCACATGACTTTTATGACGTTGAGCAGACAGAGCACAATGGAACGCTCGTTGGGCAAAGGCAAGCGTTCGCTGCAGGACGAAATAACCGTACCGTGCAGGTATCGGGTTGCTAGAGCATTTCACATGAATGAGTAGATGCACGTGGGTTATAGCTTGCGCTGCAGTGCGTTACCAGTGAGGCTAGTGCTTGCGTGAAGCCATGCGGAATTCAATGTCATTTAACTCGGCAACGACACTTGTTTGGACGCTCTTTTGCCAACACTGTGGTTGCTTGCCTTCGCTGTTTGCCTGTTTGCATGAATACAAAGGGAACGAGTGTGTCTTGAATT
>NW_013548542.1:0-2788 GCF_000499425.1 Eimeria acervulina
AAACCCTAAATCCTAAACCCTAAACCCTTAGTGGTTAAATCTAACTGTTAAACCCTAAGCCCTTGCTGCTAATCGCTAAACCCTAAACCCGAATCTGTCTTGAAGAGTGCAGCATACGGGTTTAGCCTTGATCCGACGCGTGAGGGTGTTGCTTCTGGGGATTAGGGTTTAGGGTTTAGGGTTTAGGGTTTGGGTGCTGCAGCACTGCAACAGAGCAAGGTGTTTGCTTCCTTCCCTACGGAGCAGCTGAGCCGTTTGATTGGATCCGTAGTTGTTAAAGACTACCCAGAGAATTATCTTATATTAGACAGAGAGAATAGAACCAAGGTTAGCAAACCCTAAACCCTAAACCCTAGTAGGTGCTGCTTCTGTGCAGCTACTGGGGATGGTGGCGCTTGCGCGCCTCCACCGTCAGCTGCGATGCTGCTTATGCGTAGCTGCTGCTGCTGCTGCTGCTGCTTTTAAGGTCTAGGGTGTTGCTTCTTGGGATTAGGGTTTAGGGTTTAGGGTTTAGGGTTTGCGGGGGTTGATTCAGGCATCGGCGTCTGCGCTGTTCTCGGCGCAAGGCGTTCGTTTCTTTTTTGTGTTGGAGGGAGAGGTCTCTGTCTATGCTTACAAGGAGACCCCCAGCAGCAGCAGCAGCAGCAGCAGCAGCAGCGGAGAGCCTCATATGGAACTGCACTTAGTAGACACCCTGAAGAGGGGTCAGGCGTTTGGAGATGAATATGTTTTGTCTCCTAATAAACCCTTTGCACATTGCGTACGAAGCAACGGGCCCGCTAAGGTAAGACAAACCCTAAACCCTAAACCCTAAACCCTCAGGCCAACAGGAACTAACGACTAAGCACGACTTAACAGGCGTTGGCACAAGTTGCAAAGGGTTTAGGGTTTAGGGTTTTTAAGGTCTAGGGTGTTGCTTCTTGGGATTAGGGTTTAGGGTTTAGGGTTTAGGGTTTGCGGGGGTTGATTCAGGCATCGGCGTCTGCGCTGTTCTCGGCGCAAGGCGTTCGTTTCTTTTTTGTGTTGGAGGGAGAGGTCTCTGTCTATGCTTACAAGGAGACCCCCAGCAGCAGCAGCAGCAGCAGCAGCAGCAGCGGAGAGCCTCATATGGAACTGCACTTAGTAGACACCCTGAAGAGGGGTCAGGCGTTTGGAGATGAATATGTTTTGTCTCCTAATAAACCCTTTGCACATTGCGTACGAAGCAACGGGCCCGCTAAGGTAAGACAAACCCTAAACCCTAAACCCTAAACCCTCAGGCCAACAGGAACTAACGACTAAACTAAACCCTCAGGCCAACAGGAACTAACGACTAAGCACGACTTAACGGGCGTTGGCACAAGTTACAAAGGGTTTAGGGTTTAGGGTTTAGGGTTTGTTTTGACTCAGCTGAGCTGTGCGACCGTTCCAACGGGTGACGCATGCACTAGGATTTAGGGTTTAGGGTTTAGGGTTTAGGGTTTGTGTGCAGCTGGCCTTGCTGACGGCGAGTGCATTAACTGCAACCCTTGGAGGTCAAGACATCGATGAGACTCTAGACTATAACAACAAATTGGCTATAACGAAGAAGATGTATATCTTTCGTTATCTCTCTGAGCAGCAAACACAAACCCTAATCCGCGCATTTAAAACCGTTAGGTAAGAACGCACCTAAACCCTCGAGGGTTTAGGGTTTAGTCGGGCTTATTAGGGCTTTTTAACTACTTTCTAGGGTTTTTAGGGTTTATTAGGGTTTTGAGGGTTTATCAGGGTTTTGAGGGTTTATCAGGGTTTGGGAGGTTGGCGGCGGGTCAGGGGGTTTGCTTGCTGCGGGTTTACGGGTAGGGTTGTCTAGGGTTTAGGGTTTAGGGTTTAGGGTTTAGGGTTTAGGGGTTGGTGTTTGAGTGCAGGGTGAAGTAGCGATTCTGAAGGGGGGTCGCCGAGTGCGCACATTGGGGCGTCATGATTACTTTGGAGAGAGAGCTCTTCTTCATGATGAAAGAAGAACAGCAACAGTAGCAGCAAATAGCGCTGAAGTAGATTTATGGGTTGTAGATAAAGATGTCTTCTTGCAGATCGTCAAGGTACAGCCAGCCCCGCAAACCCTAAACCCTAAACCCTAAACCCTGAAAAAATTCACGAAAAACCATCACGGGAAACCCCCATAACCCTCAGTTGCAGCCAAACCCTAAACCCTAATTGTATACAAAGAACGATGACTTCTGAAACCCTAAACCCTAATTATGCTCCACACGAACACGCTACGCGCAAATGAGGGTTTGAGCTAGGGTTTAGGGTTAAGGATTTAGGGTTTAGGGTTAAGGGTTTGTGTCGTAGGGCCCTATGCTTACCCACTTGGAGGAACGCATTTGCATGCAAGACACGAAAGTTGAATTTAAAGATCTGCAAGTCGTTAGAGTCGTCGGCAGAGGTAAAGGGTTTAGGGTTTAGGGTTTAGGGTTTAGGGTTTAGGGTTTAGGTGCTGTTTTCTTGTGTGGGGAGTCGTTGATTTATTTTGTTGGCTTAGAGGAGGCGTGTTTGACGTTCGATGTTCGATGCATGTAGGGTTTAGGGTTTAGGGTTTAGGGTTTAGGGTTTTGGGGTGTACAGGGACCTTTGGAACTGTGAAGTTGGTGCAACATATTCCTACGAAGATTCGCTACGCTTTGAAATGCGTCTCGAGAAGAAGTGTTGTCGCGCTAAATCAGCAAGACCATATCCGTCTAGAGAGAGAGATTATGGCGGAGAACGATCATCCCTTCATCATTCGACTCGGTCAGAAGGGTTTAGGGTTTAGGGTTTAGGGTTT
>NW_013548541.1:0-2716 GCF_000499425.1 Eimeria acervulina
ATATATATGTATGTATACATATAGCCAGTAAGGGCAGCAGCAGTGTCTGCAGACTTTCTTGTGCTGTTCACAACTTAGAGTGTTTAGATATCTTTCTTTATTATTTATTTTATATTTACTATGCATTGTGCATTATTATCAAGATCTATTTATTAATTATGTTTATCAATACATTATTTATTATTATAATGATATATTTCTTTATTACGTATTTGTTTATATATACTATACACCATTTATTATTAGAGATATCTCTTTTTATTATTTATTTGTGTGTTTGTCTTCAATGCATTTATATATTTGTCTACCGTTCACTGTTTTTATTGTTGTTGTGCGGTTGCCTTGAATAAAACAAAATAAAAAATATTGAATTTGTTGTATTTAAAAAGTTTGTTGCAAGTTAAAGAAGAAAGAACAAAGATAAAGAAAAATAACAAAGGCCCCACCAGCGCCTCTATCTGTGACTGCCCCCCGCTGCAGCTGAACATAGTATAAATATAGATGTTTATAAATATATATGCAGCCGCAACACTGCATGATGCCTACAACACAGTTACAGTGTATGTACACCTCCTGTGAGGGCTTCAATGCACGAGGTGTATAGAGGGAAGCCCGCCGTCGGCGTATTCAGCTCGACTTCAGCCTCTGCCAACCCTAGCTGCAGCCCCCATCTTCTCCTTGTTTCTTCTTCTTCTTAATATTATTATTATTATTAATTATAATCATAATAACATCTCTTTACCTTCAAAAAATTCGATTTGCAAAGAGCTACTGGCAACTTATCCATCTTCCAAGTCGGCGTCGTCGCAGGTGGTGTTCTGCAGACAACCGAAAGCCGAGTGTTTCACTCGACAGTGACAAGCAAAACAAATAAATTATTCTTCAAGAAAAGAAAAATAATAGTTAAAATCAATTGAAAAGTTTTTTTTAAGGCAGAAATACACACTAGAAAGGGTGGTGTATTTTCTCAGCAAGCGCCTTATTGCACAGTCGGCGGCCATCGGGGTTAAATCATGGGCTTGAAAGAGTAGAAAACGATGTTGTAAAATGTGAATTTAATTGAAAAATATAAAATAAAAACAAATTTCGAATTAAAAACTGTGCATACACTGAATTAATTCCATTTCTTAACGCAATAGCTCAGCACCCACCACTCGCTAGCGGTGTTGTTGTGTAGCTGCACTTTTGCAGGGTCTACAAGCCACTGTTGTAGGTCTTGTGTCTGTTGAGAATATGTTGAAATAATTAAACAAGTGTAAAAAATCTTGAATTAAAACAATAAAAACAGTTCTTTTATTCAATTGTTCTGTTATTTTGTAAATTACTTTAAATGGACGACGAGGGTATCGATCCCTCTACCTCTCGCATGCTAAGCGAGCGCTCTACCATTTGAGCTAGACGCCCTTGTGCACAACCCGAAGACCATTTAAAGTCGAAAGTGTAAAGTTATATTTTAATAGAAAAGGCTAATAATATATTTAAGGGTATTTATTTGTAAGAAAATCATATCTATGGTTGTCAGTAGAAGGCTATTATGCGAAAAAAGAGAAAACAGTAGTTATAATATTTAATATATACGTATATATATTATTTATATATATTATACATATATATATATGGATATATTATTACGCCTAATACATTTCTATTAGTCAATCAATGTTTTCGATTGGCTTGCAATATAATATTTTGCATATATGTATATAGATAATAGATATATATATATATATATATATTTAATCAGAAACTTAAAGTTACCATATAAAGTAGATGGCGGTGCCAGCAATTAGAAAAGTTATTATGAACATTAAATGCGCATTAGGGTACCCGTTATATAATTATTCTTCTATTAAAAATGCATAAATATATACATATATATATGTATATGTTTTTTATTTATTTACATATAGATAAGCAAATGATGAATATAATCACAAGTCGAAAGGTATTAGAAGACTTCATTAAAAAATTGAAAGAGAAAAGGTATTATGAGAATACAAATTATAAATTAATATTCGCTGCTACCTAATAAAACAAACAAAAACAAAGCAAACAAACAAACAAAAACAACAGACAAAACGAAGAGTAACAAAAAAACGAGTAAATCAATAAGCAAGCAAGCAAACAAGCAAACTGTGCATAAAGCAAACATAAAAACAGCAAACAAACGAACAGACTCCCCATACACCTGAATAAGCAATGTTATTAAAATATAAAAAAGCTACGAACGGCTGCAGCATATTTATTTAGAACATAATTAAATAAAAAATACAAATAGAAAATAACAGACAAACAAAACAAACGTAGCTACTGACGAGGTGGAGGCATTTTGCTGTTCTGCTGCAGCTGCTGCATTTATTAAATGCAGCAACAAAAAAATATATAATGAGACAAAGATATTTAAACAAAACAAAGGAAGACATACCTGAACTGTCTATACACCCCAAACCCCACACTCCTTTATTTCTCTGTCCCCTTAAATGCCCTTCTTTTTCGTTTAAACATTTAAAAGAAATAAATATCTTTGTATGCTTTCAGCTGCTGCAGTGTACAGACGTCTTAGTTTCGCTTAGTAGAAATAAAGTATTGAAATTATAAATAAATAAAATATTATAATGACTAATTAATATTAATATATTTGCACGGGTACTTAATAATAAAGCAAATAATGATTATTGATAAGATAATTATTAATTAGTTGTTTTAAATAAATAGA
>NW_013548540.1:0-2757 GCF_000499425.1 Eimeria acervulina
CAGCAGCAGCAGCAGCAGCAGCAGCAGCAGGTAAAGGGCGCGGCCGTTCAGGTGATAATAGAGGAAAGGAGGGAAGAGGAAGGGGGAGAAAGAGCAGCGCAGCAAAAGACAGCAGCAGCAGCAGCAGCAGCAGCAGCAGCAGCAGCAGAAACAGTGGTAGCGTTGTTGCTGCATCATCTGCTGCAGGTAAAGCGGAGAAAAAGCAGCAGCAGCAACAGCAACAGCAACAGCAGCAGCAGCAGCAGCAGCAGCAGGAGAAGCAGCTGCAGCAAGAGATAGAGCAGCACTGCCGCCTGCCTGTGCTGGACATCAGCAAAGAAAATCCGCAGCAGTTGCTGCAGCTGCAAACCCTCTTCGTAGGACAAACAAAAAACGGGAGACCCACAAGTAAAACAACACACATATCAATAGCTAGCTAGCTAGCTATTTAGCTAGCTAGCTAGCTAGCTAGCTAAATAGATAGATAAATAGATAGCTAGCTAGCTAGCTAGATAGATAGATAGAAAGATAAATAGATAGATAGAGGGATAGCTATATGTATATATACATTAATAGATAGATAGATATATAGATAGATAGATATATAGATAGATAGCATTAGCAGCAGCAGCAGCAGCAGCAGCACTGACAAGGAGCGCATACACGGCACTGAAAACCATAATAGCAGTAGCAACAGCAGCAGCAGCAGCAGCACGAGTAGCATCAGCAGCACCATGAGCACAAGCAGCATCAGCAGGAGCAGCAGCATCAGGATCAGCAGCAGGAGCAGCAGCAGCAGCAGCAGCAGCAGCAAGTTGAGTGTTTGAAACATATCTTGTGTTTGCTGCTGCAGGGAGGAGCCCTATAGACCCGCACACTCTGCAGCTTTTGTACTGGGACCGTCGCTGCTATTCGTTTGACTCTGGGGGCAGCTGCTGCAGCAGCGGCAGCAGCTGCCGCTTCTGTCATACACCTGAAGAGCTGCTGCTACACCCTGCTCGCTTCTGCTGCCGATTAATTAGCAGCAAACATAAACACGATTATTCATACAGATGCTTTGCTGCTTCTCCTCAAGAGTTAAGAATTGGTGCAGCAGAAGCATACGGATTAGAAGCACATCTCAGCAGACTCGCGCTGCAGCAGCAGCAGCAGCAGCAACAGCAGCAGCAGCAGCAGTTCCTCCTGAAGCAAATCCGTGACAGACATGCAGATGATGCAGCAACAGAAGATGATGATAGCAAACACATTAATACCGCTCAGCAGCAGCAGCAGCAGCAGCAGCAGCAGCAGCAGCAACTGCAGCAGCTGCAGCTGCCGTTGACCCCAAAGAAAACACAACTCCACAAACACCCACGCCAGCAGCAGCAGCAGCAGCAGCAGTTGTGCTTGAAGCAAAGCAGTTTGTCTAAAGATGGGCGAATCTCCCCTCAGAAAACAAAACAGCAGCAGCAGCAGCAGCAGCAGCAACAGCAGCAACAGCAGCAGGAGCTGCAGCAGCAACAGGTTGGGGGAGAAGACGTGCGCGCTTACAGCAGCAGCAGCACAGAAGCAAACAGCACTGATTCTTGTGGTAGCAACTCTAGCTGCTGCAGCGGTAGAGACTGCAGCGGCATCTGCGATGTGCTTAGCAGCAGCTCTATCTTTAAAAGCCCCAGCAGCAGCAGCAGCAACAGCAGCACAAAGCTGCCTCCTCCTTTAGATGGCCCTGCAGACGAAGCAGAAGCAGCAGCAGCAGCAGCAGCAGCAGAAGCAGCAGCAGCAGCAGCAGCAAAGATCTCCCACGAAGGAGATGCCTCTGCTACCTTCAGCAGCAGCAGCAGCAGCAGGGAAGAAGGTGCAGCAGCAGCAGAAATATCAGCAGCAGCAGGATCATCATCAGGAGCATCATCAGGAGCATCAGCAGGAGCAGCAGCAGGAGCAGCAGCAGCAGCAGCAGCAGCAAAGAGCACTCGTTTATCTTGGAGCTGCGGGGATACAGAAGGCAGCTTAAACTTATCATCTTTCAAGGTCTTTCCTTGTCATCAAAAGCACTCAGCTGCACACGATAAAAAGTACTGCCCCTTCTATCATAACTTCAGAGATAAGAGACGGTATAACATGCACATTCAATGTACTGCTCCTGCTGCTGCTGCTGCTGTTGCTACTGATGCTGCTGGTGCTGCTGATGCTGATGTTGCTGCTGTTGCTACTGATGCTGCTGTTGCTGCTGATGCTGCTGATACTGCTATGCTGCTGTTGCTACTGCTGGTGCTGCTGATGCTGATGTTGCTGCTGTTGCTGGTGATGCTGCTGCTCATGCTGCTGGTGCTGCTGCCACTGCTGCTGCTGCTGCTGATACTGCTATTGTTGTTGATGCTGCTGCTGCTGCTGCTGCTAACGTTTCCTAACAACCCCTAAAAGACGTTTAACTTCGCCTTTTTGTTGCGGTTCTGCTTGCTGCATGCATCAATATACAGCCCAATGAATACAATTATTTATTTAATTATTATTATTTATTTATTTATTTATTTATTTATTTATTTATTTGTTTGTTTGTTTATTTATTTGTTTATAGGTTTCCTGTAACATATCGCGCTGAACAATGCGAAGAGCATTTCGACTCCGACTCTGCTTCTCTTCAGTGCTCTAAGGGCGATGCGTAAGTAAATAAATATATTTTTATGTTTATTTTTATTGTTTAGCTATGCTTTTATATATTATTATCCGTGCATATAACTATGTTTTACATATGCTTATTATTAGTATATTGACTAGGAAAAGATATATATATATATATAT
>NW_013548539.1:0-2556 GCF_000499425.1 Eimeria acervulina
ATATATATATATATATATAAACGCAATGCATTATATACATTATATATTACATATATTATCAGTTGTATGTAATATATATTATATATATACAAGCATATATATATATGTATATAAGCAAATATGCATTATGTATAATATTATAGGTGTAGTGTGTATGATGCATATATTGTGAATATGCCTACAAGAAGCAGACACAATAATTATTATCATCATTTTAATTTACTTTTAATTCTAATTTAATTTAATTTAATATTTATTTTAATTTTATTTGTTTGTTCTCAGATGTGCCCGAAGTTTCTGCGCAATCAGCGCTACTGCAAGAAGGGGATGCTGAAGGCGCGAGAAGAGTGAAGAAGTTTGTAAATAAGAATTTAATTAAATAAAAACAATTAAAAGAAGAAGATAAAGAGTTATAGACAAACAAATATAAATAAATATAAAGAAATACAACAGAGATAATAGTCGCCGTAGTATTATCTCTCTCTTCTTTGTCTTCTGCTGGAGATGCAAGACAACTCCTTAACTTCAAATTATTATTATTATTAAACTTTTGTATTCTCTTCTCGCTTCGCCGTCTTAGTCTTTCGACACAGATACTTTAATATTCAATTAGACTATTAAAAAAAAAAATATATATATATATATATTATATGCAGATATATATATATATATATATATATATATATATTATACGTAGCCTTAAAAGGTAGACAGGTGTATCTGCAACATTAGAAAACGAGACTTCTAGTGAAGGCGGCAGACCTTCCGTATAAAACAAGAGAAACAAACAAATAATTAAATACTGAATGAATGAATTAATTAGTTGTTTAGATATACTGCATGCAGGAGCAGCAGCAAACAAATCTAAAAAATTTAATTAAAAAGGCGCAACGCCTTCCTAATTAAATTTACAAAATTCAAATTTGCAAAAAATCGGCGAAATTTTCGTCGATTTTTTTCGCAAATTCGACGCACTGCAATTCAAAAATTTCAAAATAAAAAAAAAAGACCTCCTCACTCTATTTTTGTATATTATAATTATATATATTATATATATAATATATATAATATATCTATTTAATATACATATAATATATATATACATATATCTAAATACGTCTCCCCTCTGGGGATTACTTGTAGATATAATACGGAGATAATACTGCATGCATATGCCGGTATATAGTTAATATATATATATATATATATATATGCATATATATGTATAATATATACATAGATATAAATACTATATATATATACTATATACGTATATATATATGTATATATACACGAATACTCTATGCATAAATACTGTATATATATACATATATACTATATATATACATATAAATATAAACGCTTTCTATACGCAAACCATATATATATATAAGTGAATATATATAATATATATAATATTAATAAATTAAAGTTTTGAGATTTTAGGAAACATATCTCTGGTGAATTTCATAGCAGCTTTTGTACTTCCTTTGATTTTCATCTTACCCTGTAAGAAAGCCATCTGAGGGTTTAACTTTCCTGTAGCAAGCTTGAAAAATATATCGTCTTTTAAAGTAAAGCAGCAGTCATAAGGTTCTTTAGATGTAGACGGTGCTTCTTTTACTGTCGGAGGCATCTGCTTCAAATTTATATAAAATGTGCATGAGTTACCTCCGCTCTTGCAAGGCAACAAATCTACGCGGTAGATACACCCAACCTGCAATCATAAATATATATATATATATATATTTATATTTATTTATACTTATTTATTTATAGGTTTATATGTTTAGATTTATGTATTTATATATTGTGCATATAGATGTAGGGTAATGCGCTAAATGCGTATATTATACATCCTACATATACATTTATATATAAATATATAAACATAAATATATATATATATATGTATATATATATATATATACATATATATATACATATTGTTAAGTGTGTATACATTAATATATGTATTTAATATACATATATATATATATTGATATTTATTTATTGATATACTTATTGATATATTTATTGAAATACCTGTTTAACAAGAGCGGCTCCAGCAGGTGAATTGAGATGGTCTACGAGGAACGGAAAGAGTTTTGCGCTCTGCATTTGTGCTGCTGCTTGGCTGAGAGGTTGTTGTTGAGTTTGTTTGTCTTGTTGTTGAGGTGTATCTGCAGCTTGTGTAGATTTGAACTGCTGCACGAATTTATCAACAGCTTCTGCTGCACTCAGAGAGAGCAGCTCAGGGGTTATTGAAGGAAACAGCTCCGGTGTAAACTTTGTTGCTTTACTCATACTCCCTCGAACCTTCATCTTACCCTGAAGAAATGCTAATTGCGGATTCAGACTGCCTAAACATATCGAAGAAAATGTTTCGTCGCCCATTATAAACGTCGCGTCGGCGACGCCCACTGCGCCCTCCACAGCTCGCCCCTCTGCACCAAAGTCAAACAGTTCAATATACATATATATATTATATATATTATATATATAGATAGTTATATATATATATATATATATATATATTGTTATAGATAGTTAGAC
>NW_013548538.1:0-2696 GCF_000499425.1 Eimeria acervulina
TTCTTGTTCGGGTATTAAGATATACAGGCTTCTGCAGCAAGTAATAAAATCTATTTATTATTAATTTATTTAGTTTATTTAATATATTAGTTAGATTTATAATACGATTATATAAACAAAACCAGTATAATAAATCTTCGGAAGAAAAAAAGTATTTAATAACAACAATAATAATAATAATTAATACACTATAATTATATCTATCTAAATACCTATCTATATATCTATAATATATATAATAATATATATATATATATATATATTATTATGTTGCTGCATGCAGCCTCTCTCCTTCACAGAAACTAGCTGTAGTTATTTCGGGGCTTGTTCACGACGTCGGTCACTTCGGAGTAAATAACTCATTTCTAATCAACTCGAGTCATCCTCTAGCAATTACTTATAATGATAGGGTATTTATAAACCCTTATACACCCTTATAAACCCTTGTAAACCCTTATAAACCCTTGTAAACCCTTGTAAACCCTTGTAAACCCTAATAAACCCTTATACACCCTTATAAACCCTTATAAATGCTCTAAAAGTCTTATAAACAAGTATAAGCCCTAGTAAATCCGTATAAACCCTCACAAACCCTCACAAACCCTAATAAACCCTAATAAACCCTAATAAACCCTAATAAACCTAATAAACCCTAATAAACCCTAATAAACCCTAATAAACCTTTACAAACCCTAATAAAGAATTGTAAAGTCTATCGGATTGCACATAATTGATTAATTTGTATTTTAAATATTTGATGTTTTATGCTGCAGGCTGTGCTTGAAAACTTTCACGTCTCTGTCGCCTTCAGAACGATACTCTTTTACTCAAACGGAGCAGCAAATATATTTAATAAGTTATCAATTGAACAGTATAGAGTAAGTTTAAATAAATTAAATAAATAATATATGCTTTTTATTTGTTTATTTGTAATGAGTTTAGATAATTTAAGAGATAATAAACATATGATATACCCCTGTCAGTTGAACAGTATAGAGTAAGTTTAAATAAATTAATAATATGTGTAAATTAATTGCATTATTAAATTAATAATTAATATATTGAACTAACTAATGAATTAAGTTAATTAGTTAATTAACTAATTAATTAATTTAATTAATAATTAAATAATCTATCAAATTAATTAGTTAATTAACTAACTAAATAATCAAATTAATAATTAAATAATCTATTAAATTAATTAACTAATGAATGAATTAATTAATTAACTAGTTAATTAATTAATTAATTAATTAATTAATATACGAACATTTATTATATGTTATTGATGCGTATATGTATGTGTACAGACGCAAAGACTTGCAATAATAGAACTCGTGCTGGAGACAGACTTAGCGTCTCACTTTGATTTTTTAACTCGTTTTAAATTGAGGTTACAGTTAATTAAATCAACGACTGCACGAATAGCAAGCATAGGAAGGCGGAGCGATCATACAAATAATCCGACAACAAACGCAAATATAAATATAAATAATAATACTATTAATAATACAAATACTAATATCATTAATAATAATAATAATAATCTAATTAAAGATAACTTACATCCTAATAATATCAACAAATTTAATAAACAAATTCTTCAAAATGATGATGCGCAAGATGAAGACGCAGCTGCAGACTGCTGGATGGTGGTTAAGGCTTGCATGCGCTGCGCTGATATCGGGTAAGAAATTAATTATTTAAATTAAATTAAATTAAATTAATTAATTAAATTAAATTAAATTAAATTAAATTAAATTAGTTAGATTAATTTAATGCTAGTTCTTCATATAAAGACCTGCATGCGCTGTGCTGACATCGGGTATGAAATTAATTAATTAATTTAATTAATTAAATTAATTTAATTAATTTAATTAATTTAATCAAATTAAATTAATTAAAATAATTGAGTTAATTTAGTTAAAAATTACAGTTTAATTTATTTAGCTAAATAAACTAAGTTAGATTAAAGTAAATATTTGTTTGTTTTTATTTTCTATTGGATCGCTCTTTTATAACATTTTAATTGTTAAGCGATAAAAATATATTTAATTAAATTAATTTATTTTATTTTATTTTAAATTAAATATGTATAAATAAATAGCTAAATAAACTAAGTTAGATTAAAGTAAATATTTGTTTGTTTTTATTTTCTATTGGATCGCTCTTTTATAACATTTTAATTGTTAAGCGATAAAAATATATTTAATTAAATTAATTTATTTTATTTTATTTTAAATTAAATATGTATAAATAAATAATATTTTATTGATATTCTCTCTGTTCTCATTGTCTAAATAAAAAACATCAAATGCATTAAAATGCATTATATTAATTTAATTAATTAAACAAATCAAAGAAAAACATAAATTATTAATATGTTAAAACAAGCAAACGGAGTCAAAATAAATATTATATCTAAACAAATAAACAGAATAATAAAAATATATTTATTATCAATGAAGCAATCATTATACTTAATTATTAAACTTAAGCAAATAAACAGAATAAAATAAATATATTTAATCTAAATAAATAAATATAATATTAATGTTTTTAACATACATAAATATATATTTATAATTATTCAAATAGACAGAACAAAATAAATAAATTTAATGCGGACAAATAAATAGATATAAATCTTTTTAATATAAACAAATATATATATATATATATCTATATTTATTTAT
>NW_013548537.1:0-3260 GCF_000499425.1 Eimeria acervulina
CGCCCGTCAATTTTGGAACGGTAAGCCCACGTAAATACGTGTGCATGCTATTGGGAAGTGGCGCACTTCCTGGCATGTTGCAGCAGCTCAGATGCAGTAGCTGCTGGATGAATGTCACCAAAACCTAGGAACGCCTGCGAACACCAGCAGCATGCTGTAGGATGCTCCAACAGCATCACTTGGTCAATTATCCTGAACAAAAATTGGTAAAAGTTAGCTCATGCACGTATTTAGTGTAGCCAGTTGGAGCTGAGGCGGCCGGCTCTGAAAGCAGTGCGCCAGCTCCGGCAACTGCTCCACAGGAAAAGCAATTTCGGTCTTTCGCATACTTCATGCACAGCAGTATCCGCATTCAACTAACTATCCCCGGAAATTCTAGGTGTCGGAGCTACCTCCCCAGGCACAGCAGCTAACGGGTATAGTAGATTTCCACGTCTTAATGGTCAACAAATGCTGCTGCGTGTTCTTGGAGGCCTAACGTACCTCCTGGAAGCAGTTTAACGACGCATCGCGCAGTGCAACTATGCCGGCCGCCGGCTGCAAGTTGCTGCAGGAGAGACGCAGCAAAGCCTTCAGGAATTTAGGCACCTGTTCATTCCCAGTGCTTGTAACGCTCTACAGCAAACAAAGAAGCAGCGAAGCGCAGACGTACAACCGGGCAGTATTATCCTCGCATCCCTGGATTCCAGACACGAACGGGCGCGCGTGAATGCGCCCTCTTTTCTTGCCGTGCAGAAACAAAAGCAAACCCGTAAAGGGACGTCCATACACATGAACTGCTCGGGAGGGCTCCCGGGAGCGCAGAGGCAGTCCCAAGCTCGGGGGCGTATGTCCATGCACACGCACTGTTGTGAAAAGTGCATAAGGGCCTGCCGCCTTGTCCAGCAAAACGATAGGACTCTGTAAGCAGCATTCAAGGCCCGCAAAACACATATCGCAGTACACCTGGTGGAAGAAGAAAAGCGTGTTAACCTGCCACAACCCACTTCTCACCGAAGAAATCGTAGCCAGTTTCTCCTGTTCCATACCATGCTTACCGTGACACTCTGGTTCACTACTGCCGCAAGCTCGCTGATACTGTTGTCGACTTTTTCACAAGCATGAGTGCGTACTGCAGACGCAATACGTAGCACTTTTCCATCTGCTTTTTTGACGCTAGTGCAGTTCACACTTCTAGCGGTGTAACCAGGGACTCGCAGAAAGAGTCACCACGTGCACCTTTCACAATGCCTGCCACCTCTCACATCAAATCAATAAAAGCTAAGCCCACTTCCATCCCAAAAAAGCAGTGTCATGCCAGCTGCTTCGCTGGTTGACTGCACATAAGCGTGCCAGTGACACACCTCCTAGAAGCACATATAATTAGGCAACAAGCCTTCCCACTTCTGACACGCTAGATGTACTGTTCACAAGAAAAGAACAAGTTCACAAGTTCCGCCAAGCTACGGAATGTCAAGCTATAGCAAACTGGGAGCCGCCGTGTTTTACCTCCCACCCCTCTACACGCTGAAGCACGCGCATATCCATGCAAACTGAACCCACGCAACATGCGCACGCCCAAACCACGTGTACCTCAGCTACTCCAAGATCTGCGGCTACGCTGGTGTACGCACTGCTGATGGGTGTCTTATCTTTGCAACAACAGGCTCAACAACGATCTAACTACAAGCAATTGGATAAGAAAAGACACAACCCTGGGACACCAGCTCTGCCCTTCTACAGGACCAGTCGTTGGTGCGACATGAAGCCTCGTGCTGTCAAGGCGACAAGGGGAAAGCATATCCGGAAGTGCTTGCAATTCTGCTGTCGAGGGCTGGCAGACAGTAGGCGAAAACAGCAATCCGCACCCATGTAGCAACTCGGATAAGTTGGTTACTGTCGCGTGGAACCTATACTGAGCCGGAATGAGCTGAACGTCCAAGAAACGCTCTAGAACAGCACTGGTCAATCAAACAGCGTTGATGCTATATACAAATGCGTGATGGTTATAAGCTCTTCTCCTCTATAAAAAATCAATCAGTGGCTCATGACTCCAACTATCCACGCACTTCCTGGCATGGGAAATAATTGGCACTGTCCAAAATGCGATGCGCACTACCCTTGCGTTGCTGAACTTTGTGCAGGGCGTGGTCATTACGCGTTGGCTATCACCTTATTCCACAGACCAGCTAACGCAATTGATGTTCCCAACAGCCTTTTCTGGCGGGGCTTTGGGGGCTCATCCAGGCATCCCTAAGCGTCAAACCACAGTAATGCATCTTGCGTCACGCGTTCCATACGACGACGCAAATGCTGAACCACAGGTGCCTCTAATGCACAGGAAAATGTTGGCGATTAATTGCTCAGACGGAGATCAAAGTTCCTGGAATCCCGGGTATGCAACTGGCGCGGTAGCGCGATCCTGCAAAACTACAGCATGGCGCGACCTTTTCAACTTAGCGAACAGCCCAAACTGCAAACGCAAACAGCAAACGCAAAGACTTGAGCGCCGCACAGGTACGTAATAGTGTACGAACTGGCTAAAACCATAACCCACAAGTTTACGAAGCTTATTACAGCATGCACCGGCGACGTGGGGTAGCTGAGAAACGGCTGCTCACAGTCTTCGAGACGCCGAGCAATGCACCACATGGCAAATTACTGCACACTTCGCTGCCTTATGTAATATGGAGCAACAGCAACCGACGGACGCTCGCACGCGTTATACCGAGCTGTCTACCGTCTTCATCATCAGTTCAGTTTGCAGCAGCGATTGTGAAAGCATGCACGCCGCTCTGAGCATGTAGGTGAAGACGCCTCACACAGACACAGCCAACACACATGTGAACGTCTGGCTGGAGCGATTCTGTGACAATTTTGGGGTGCTGACGTACGCGCTGCAGCAGCATGAAGTTCCTAACATTCACAGCCTGACGCGCTTGCAGGGTGGTCGGCATACCACAGATTCCACATGAACATCCACTTCCAAAACACACAATTTTCAACTACTCGCATTTTTCGTCCATGATGCAACCAGATGCAAACTCAGAGCAGTCAGCGTGTGGACGATTCTCACGCAGTTCGCCATTCTGCTTGCCGTTGTCACCAGACGTTTGTTGCCACACAGTTCTGCTGCACCGATCGTGTGAAGTCATTGAGCAAACGCTACTCACATTAGTCGTTAGGAAAAATAGACCAACGTGCCAAGCATTACGACACAGGTCCCTCCCTGCCTAGCGTAATAAGGACGAAACGCCCGGCAGTTCCATCTAACAGACAAA
>NW_013548536.1:0-3082 GCF_000499425.1 Eimeria acervulina
CAGCAGCAGCAGCAGCAGCAGCAGCAGCAGCAGCAGCAGCAGCAGCAGCAGCAGCAGCAGAAGCAGCAGCAGCAGCAGCAGCAGCAGCAGCAGAAGCAGCAGCAGAAGCAACAGCAACAATAATATATTATTAAATATAGCGATGCATACATCAAATGAAAGGTCTTTGTTTGTTTATTACGAATTAATTATATTTATTTATTTATTTATTTATTTATTTATTTAATTATTATTACCAGGGCGTAGAGGATCGTAAAGATAAGCAGGCACCACTATCTTTCTCTTCGCTCGCGTCCCCAGCGCAACAACCAACCACCAGAAGAACATCGTTGCAGCTACAAACAAAACAATAAAATAAATTATATTAATAATTAATTAAATTAAATTAAATATATTAAATTAAATAAAAGAAATAATCGAAATAACAAAGAAATAAACAAAAAAGATATAAATAAAATAAATAAAAATAAAATAAAATAAAATAAAATAAATTCATCAAAAAAAATAAATAAAATAAACAAAAAAATAAACAAAATAAAATAAAATAAAATAAAACTAAATTATAAAATAAAATAAAGTAAAAAACAGATATATAAGAGAGAACAGAGAGACAAGCAAAGAAATATAAACAAAAAAACGCATGCAACAAACTCAGCAGCAACTCTACCAGCAGCAGAATTAGCAGCAGCAGCACCACTTGCAGCACTCAGAGCAGCAGCAACAGCAGCAATAATAGAACCAGCATTAGCAGCAGCATCAATATCATCACCAGCAGCAGCAGCAGCAAGAGCAGCAGCACGAACACCAGCTGCATCAAATTCATCATCATCATCAGCAGCAGCAGCAGCAAGAGCAGCAGCAGCAGCAGCAGCAGCAAGAGCAGCAGCAGCAGCAGCAACAGCAGCAGCAGCAGTACTGCTCACCAACAATCCAGCGAAGCCCTGAAGCATTACAGTCAGGAAGCAGCAGCAAATCGAAGCTCCAGACGATGAGCTGACAGCAATTAAAGATGTGCAGCAAACGGATCCAGGTAGGCACCGTCTTTACAAAGAACCCGATAACTAATAAAGATATCTGAAGCCGCTCAAAATTGCTGTTCTCAGCATCTTCTCTAAGCAGCAGCAGCAGCAGCAGCAGCAGCAGCAGCAGCAGCAGCAGAAGAAGCATAAGCAGAAGCAGCAGCAAACGCAGCAGCAACAGAAGCAGAAGCAGCGCAGCAGAAGCAACAGCACAAACAAAAATGATACAGTAAAATGAAGAGGAGCATAAGTTCCTGCTGCTGCTGCTGCTGCTGCTCCTACTACCAGCTTTGCTGCTGCTGTTTCTGCTGTTGCTGCGGTTGTTGCTGCTGCTGCTGCTGCTTACTCTCCAGATATGACAACGGTAGAGTAGGCCCAGCAGGTAAAGAAGAATACAACGCTCTGTACATACACCCCACCATAAACCCTAAACCCTAAACCCTCACCAAGCCCTTAGATATCCTACACCCTAAACCCTAATCCCTAAACCCTAATCCCTAAACCCTAAACCCGAAACCATAGACCCTAAACCGTGATCTCTAACACATAAACCCTAATCTCTGATACCTAATTACTAAACCCTAAACCCTACGCCCTAAACCCTACGCCCTAAACCCTAAACCCTAAACCCTAAACCCTAAACCCTAACCTGGAAGAGCCACATGCCTACGAAGAGATAAACAGAAGACGTCATGGGGCAGGCGATCTCCGAATGGACGCGAGGTGCGCTGTACGTGTACCCTGTTAACAGCACCTACACCCTAAACCCTAAACCCTAAACCCTAAACCCTAAACCCTAAACCCTTTACCCTAAGTAATCATCAGCGGCCCTAAACCCTAGCTATGCTGCAAACCCTAGACACTACAGCAACCCTGTATACCCCTCAGATCAAACCCTAACCCGAAGCACTATACGAAACACCTAAACCCTAAACCCTAAACCCTAAACCCTGCTTCGGGTACCTGTAAGAAGAAGAATAGAGCCGACAAAATAGATTAAGCCGACCCAAAAGAAGTATGAAACAATGCTGCAGCAAAGAAGACAGCAGAAAGAGAGCAGAGAGGCATCAGAGACAGCAGAGAGACAGCAGAGACACCAGAGACAGCAGAGAGACAGCAGAGACACTTCACGAGCTGCATGTACACCCCAACGCAACACACAACAAACAATAAACTGCAGATGCTGCACCAAATAAAAACATAATTAATAAAATAAAAATATAAAAATACATATATATGTAATATATAATATATATATATGCATGTGCATATACGTTACACCGGAGACAGTAATAAATAAACAATAAAATAATTAAAACATAATGATAGAGACAACAGTTTATTATATTTGTATTATATTATATTATATTATAATATGCAGATAAAACAAGCAAACAAACAGGCAAATCCGCAAAACAAACAAACAAACAAAGCGAGAAAGCACTAATAAAAGAATAATAACAATAAAATAATAATAATAATAAAAGAATAACAACAAAAGAATAATAAAATAATAATAAATAAAATAATAACTGAAGAATAATATAAATAATGACAACAATAAAAAAATATAATAAAGTAATAACAATAAATAAAATATAAATAAAAGCATAACAATAAAATGATAATAAAAGCATATTATTATATAATAATAATAACAATAAAAAGATATTATATGATAAGATACATCATAATAATAATAAAATAATAATAAAAAGATAGTAATAATAAAATATTATATAATTATATAATAATAATAATAATAAAAAGCTATAATATAATTATATAATAACAATAAAAAGATATAATAAGATGCGTAATAAGATAATAATAATAAAATATTATTTAATTACATATTAATAATACTAAAATAATAATAAACAGATAATAAAATACTATTTAATTATATAATTATAATAAAAATAATAATAAAAAGTTATATACCTGAGCTTAAAGATGTCCCGCCAGAAGTTTGTGCAGCACATTAAACACAACAGAGTCGTGTCGAAGGACTCTGCCTTTCCTAAACAAATAAATAAATAAACAAATTAATTAAATAAATA
>NW_013548535.1:0-2847 GCF_000499425.1 Eimeria acervulina
TATATATATATATATGATACATATACTATATATATAATATATATATAATATATGTATATATTATATATATAGTATATGTATATATATTTTATTTCTGTTCGCACTACAAAATGAGGTTTTGTTGCATTCAGACAGAAGGAAAAGAAAACGCCTCCAAACCCTAAACCCTAAACCCTAAACCCTAAACCCTAAACCCTCTTCTCCTACAAGTTGCAGCAGTTTTATATATAAAGAGAGGTGAGAAAACAAATAAATATATTTTTATTTTATTTAATTATTTATTTTTATTTATTGCATTGATGTTTCTTCTTCTTATGTCTGCTACATACTACACCGCTGGTCTTACTGCGCTTAGGGTTTAGGGTTTAGGGTTTAGGGTTTAGGGTATTACAGCCCCATCAGAATTTAATATATTAAATATAATTAAAATAATAACTAAAGAGCAACAATAAATAAATACAACAACTGCATGCATCCAAAAACAAAAAGAAGCCCTGTACTAATTTGCTGCAGCAGCAGCAGCAGCAGCAGCAGCAGCAGCAGCTCCAAGCTGAAGAAAAAAGAAATTAAAGAATTAAAAAGGGTTTAGAGTGCGTTTTAATTTTTCTGTGCGTCTATTTACGCCAACAGAGATAAGAAGACAGCAGCAGCAACAGCAGCAGCAGCAACAGCAGCAGCAGAAGGATCAGCAGCAGCAACAGCAGCAGGATCAGCAGCAGCAACTGCAGAAACTGCAGCAAAGCCTCCAGGATAAACTGCTGTAGCTGCTGCTGCAGATGATCCAGCAGCAGCAACAACAGGAGGAACACCAGCAGCAGCATATGCAGAAGTAGTTGCAGCAGCAGCTGCTGCAGCAATAGCAGCAGCACTAGCACCAGCAATAGCAGCAGCAGCAATAGCAGCAGCAGTTTCAACAGCAACAGCAGGAGTTGCAGCAGTACGAAGGACACAAGTTGCAGCAGCAGCAGCAAAAACAACAGCAGTTTCAACAGCAGCAGCAACTGGAACAGTAGCAGCAGCAGGAGCAGCAGTTGGAGCAGCAGCAGCAAGTGATCTGCAGCAGCAGCAGAAGCAGCAGCAGCAGCATCATGATCAGCGAAAGTATTGCTGGCAGCAGATGATGCCTATTCATGCAGCATTTGCTGCTGCAACTCGCTCTGTTCCTGCTGCTGCTGCTGCTGCTGCTGCGAGAAGAGGTAATTTCTGCTGCAACCTCAGCCTCCTTGCTGCAAGGAGAAGCAGCAGCAGCAGCAGCAACAACAGCAGCAGCAACAGCAGCACGTGCAGCAGAAGCGGCAATAGCCCAAGCTCTAAAAGCGACTGCAGCAGCAACAGCAGCAGCAACGACACCAACAGCAACAACAGCCGGAACAAGAACAGCAGCAGCAACAGCAGCAGCAGCAGCAGCAGCAGCAGAAGGGGTAGATGTGCATGCGGTTTGGAGTGTATGCACAGCTCTGCGTCTCCGTCAATCTGCAATTTTAAAGGCGAGGGTGTTCTTTGGACAGAAGTTGCTGTTGTCTGCAGCAGAAGCAGCAAACCAGGGGGTCAGAGCAGCAACAAAAGCAGCAGCAAAGCTCAGCTGCGCTTAGATATAAAGAAGCAGACGTGGCTGTGCAGCTTGCTGCAGCAGCGGCTGCTGCAGCAGCAGCAACATAGAGTTACTGCAGCAGGAGTGCTGCTGCTGCACTGTGAAGACACCCCATCTCAGCAGCAAAACAAAGAACGTGTCAAGCAGCAGTTGGTGCTGCTGCTGCAGCAACTAGCGCAGCAGCAGCAGCAGCAGCATATCCCTATACAGCAGCGGGCTACGCTGCAGCAGAAGAGACAAAGACGAGAGTTGCTATTTTCCGAGAAGCGAAAGAAAGCTCAACAAAGAGAAAGATACTTTTAATTGTTTATCTTTATTTTTTATTTATATATTACTCTTCATTATACTGCCGCCACACAACCTGCTGCTGCTGCTGCTGCTGTTTCTGCTGTTGCTGCTGTTGCTGCTGCTGCTGCTGCTGTTGCTGCTGCTGGGGCTGCTTCTGGGGTTGCTGCTGGGGTTGTTGCTGCTGGGGTTGTTGCTGCTGCTGTCTTGCTGCTGCTGTTGTTGCTGTTGCTGGGGTTGCTGTTGCTGGATTTGCTGCTGCTGCTGCTGCTGCTGCTTTGGTTGCTGCTGCTGCTGGTACTGCTTGTGCAGCTGGTTCTGCTGCTGCAGCAGTTGCTGCTGCTTTTCTTGCTGCCGATAGTGCTGGTGCTGCTGTTGCTGCTGCTGTTGCTGCTGTTGTTGCTGCTTCTGCTGTTGCTGCTGCTGCTGCTGCTGTTGTTGCTGCTTCTGCTGTTGCTGCTGCTGCTGCAGCAGAGAATGTCGCTGCTTCTTTAATTTTGTTTGTTTTAATATTTAATCTATTGTTAATGTAGAAGGCATCAGAGTATAAACGAAAAGAAGAAACAAATATAAAATATATTTAGGGTTTAGGGTTTAGGGTTTAGGGTTTAGGGTTTAGGCTGTGTATAAAGCAGAGCGCATGCATGCAGCAGCAAAAATAATAACAAGCAGCAGAGAAAGATTTATTATTATTTTTTTATATTTTTATTTATTTTATTTATTATCATATTATTATTTATTATTTCTTGCTATTTATTGTTTAAATATATTTACTATTATTTGTTTATTTACTTTTAATTTATTTTTATTATTTTATTATTTTATTATTTCTGTCTTTATTATAAGTAATGATAATAATAACAAGGTATTATTATAATGACTTAATAATCATAATAATAATCTTATTATTTATTATTTAGTTATTTATTTATTTAATATTATTTACTTATTTATTTATTATTTATTTATTA
>NW_013548533.1:0-4589 GCF_000499425.1 Eimeria acervulina
AGCCAGCGTACTTTTTCTTGTAAACTTGCTCGCACGAACCACTGCTTCTCGCATAGCAATTGCAGAGCACCCCGTTGGTGGTGTAAGTTCTCCTGCATATGGCTACGCACAAGAATGTCATCCATGTTTAAGGTCACCCATCCCTTAATAGTTGGGCCTAAGAAATCTTGATTGACCCGTTGCTGCACTTCGTCAGCTGCATGCGAGAGCCCGCAGGGTACATACGTGCACTGTATTTGGTAAGTACTGCCAGGGAACGCACTTTTTTGCTTCTCGTCGGGATGTTCTCGTATAGGCAAAAACATTTTAGCGAAGTTAAATGGTGAATAGACTGCTGAACCCTGCATGGGGTCAAGTAGATCGTGTGCCCCTGGAGCCGGAAGCTTCTACTTCACCGTCATTTTGCTCCGGGCCTTGCATTCGACGAGCGTTTCCTGCCTCCCCGTTCCTTCCTCTTCGCCAGTACCGGATTGATTCCAAATCCGTTAGTTAACTGTTGAACTTTGTGTTTTCTTAGCAGTTAGTTTGCATCTTGCTCAATTTCCTCTTCAAGATGCGGATGTCGCATGTATGTAGGAAAAACGCTGCTCCAGGTGTGAGGTCGGTGAAGTGCATTGGGCATCCTACGAATGGCCGGCCGGTTAGCAGCTCCTTGTCGTCTAGAACATTTGAAAACTCTTCCTTCAATTGTGCCAACTGCTGCTGTTCCTTGGGTGTTATTGGATGGAAATCAAGAAAGCGCGGCATTTGTAGGACAATCATTACGCAGTGCATGAACCCCCCCTCTGTTTCCTGCATGTAATGAACACTGCTCGTAGCCGTTGCTGCTCATTTAAGTGGACACGCGATATATACACTCCTCACTCAGCCCAAAACACTTGAAATAACCGTAAGATATCAGAGAACAGTCTACTATTCCTATGCGGATTCTAGTCCTCCTAATGCAGGGAGAGTAATGATAAATTCTTCTTCCAATGCGGGCGCCTTGCGGGTCAACGCTTCCAATGCAGTACCAGTCTCACAGCCAGCCTCAGACGCTGCCGACGACCATTAGCCTGATGGCTTTATTTCCTGTTCAATGTGAGTTGGTTTACTTCTATCAACAAATTAGTTGTGCTCTCTCTTCCGGAGAGACCTCTACAGGCCCAATTCGAGTATCATTGTAGTGTGACCGCTCACTCCACTGTAGTTCCTCTGCACTGCGCTGGAGCCTCCCCAATCCATTTTTCTTGGATCGTGCCTTCCACTCCCCTTACCGCTGTGGTAAATGATGCTGGGAGCACTAAGAAGTGTACTCTCCCAGTGCTTCAGGGCAAGCGCCCCTCAGTAGAGTCTTGCCTTCAAGTGCATTTGGAAGATGAAAGCACGACTACAGAGAAGCAGAGAGGTCCTCCACCGTCTCTGCTTTGGGGCCTCCGTCATGTCTGGACGGCTGGCAGAGATGAGGGCATTCTTCATGAACTGTTCTTACTGTAGCGGCATTTCTCGCGGGATGGGATGAATATCCTGTGCTTGTTCCAACCCAGCAAGATGGTTAGCCGTCGGTGGATTCCCCACTGGAGCTGAGATCCTGTTCAATATCCATTATGCAAGGGGAGATGGGGCCTGAATTTTTGACGGACTTTTTAGAAAGCGTATGTAAAGATTCTATGGTTCGTGTTTTTGTTGCAGAATGTCTTCCCTACCAAGTAGTGCTATACACTAGGCGGCCTAGCTGAGGGGCTGGAGTCTGCTGCTCGCTCCTGCGGTAAACCATGCGGTGTTACCAAGTGTAATGAGAGTCCTCGATCTCATTGGAGAGTCACAATATGCTGTAGCAGCTTGCCTCCCGTCCAGCCTCCAGGCGTCCTTGGTACAGCGGCACGAGCCTGGGGATAGTGGGGAAAGGAGGCGGCTTGCCATGAACTGCAAGTGACCTTATTGCAATTGGTGCTTACAGTGGTGCTTACAAGCAACCAACCCAACATGCAAGCACACCCTACCACTTTTTGCCCCATGCACAGACACTGTAGAGCATTGAAAAACAAACATTAGGATTTCAGTAGGCAGGTTGCATACAAAAACAGATGGAACATGCTAGGGTTGGACATCTGCTAGGGAAGGGAAGGCGGAAAACAAGCGCCCTGATTGCCGGCTGTTCCCGCGTCAGGCCAATATTGCATGGAAGTAGTACACGCATTTAATGTACATATTACTATAATATATCAGTGCATACGTATTTCGTATTTTTGTTTATTTGCATATATTCATGCATATATATAGCTATTTGCAAGTGCATATATGACGAGCGTGTGCACGGTATTCCGTGCGGCAGCGCTGGCGCTGGCGACAAACAGCAGAAGAGGAAGGAAAGGAAAAAAGCGGGACAGACTCAAGAAAGCATCTATGTAGACACTGCATCTATGTAAAATTGCCTCTATATAGACGTTGGTATGGGTGAGTTCAGAGGCAATTCGCAAGCCGGAAGAGGAAGCATGTTGACGGGCCTGACGCTAGAGAGCGCAGCGCCATTGTAGTACTGCCCTGCGACTTGCCCCGAGCAGTGTAGTGTAATGTCTAAAACACATATGAATGAACTATGGACTATAATATAGTGAGAATATGATGGAATAGATGGAACCCGGATGATAGCTAGCAGCCACCACTGAGGTGCGTTTCGATTTCACCAGCGGGACATCTGAAATGTCACTTGAGCCCTCGACGCAGTGGACCGCTCATCTAAGGCGGGCGGTCCTTGCGTACTTACGAAAGGAACACCGGAGGAAATTCAATCGGTATTTAATTATCGGCTATATCTGACGTTTCTAATGCGGCCATGCATAGACTACACTTGGACTAATTGGTTCCACACCCAGTAACGCCCCCCGTCGTAGAAGAGACTCGTAGAGCGAAGCCGATCCTTGCTCGACTCCCTCCGAAGCATATCGTAGTACACGATGCTGTACTCAGCCCGGTCTCCACAAAATTATAGCTTTTCGGTTTTCTGCGGACTAAAAATGCCAGTGGGAAAGGTGAAAGCAAATGTACAAAGTGTTTGGCGGCTATAGGCACCTCGCACGCTTGCTTTCTCCACGAACGCGAAGACCCGGGAGGAAGTGTCGTCATCTCAATTCTCCCGATCTCCATCCCTGTTTCTCTTCCTCCTGTGATTTTCGTGTGGTATTATAGCATTAATTAGCTAGTTTTGCTTCTATTCTCAAACAGCTACTCCATCTGCGCAAGTCAGGCGATACTTCTGGGAACGATGCCTCCTTCCGTCCTCGACGCGCAGCGGCTAGCGCATCACCTATTCGAGACAAAGCTCACTTCGTCGCATTTGCATTCAAGAGATGGAGTTTTAGAAGAAAATGAGTCGGCGCCTCACCTCAGCAGGACGACATCGTCGTTTCAGGACCCGCTCGCTCGTCGTCCGCGTTCAACTCCTCGGAGTCGCTCGGCGCTCGTCTTGTTAATATTAGCCTTCCCCATTATCATGGCTATAATGCTGTTCTCCATATGCAAAGTCTCCCTCACCCGCAGGCAGACGTCAAGGATGATTCCTCGCAGGTTGGCTTACGGTGGCGATGATATGGATGACAGTGACCTTTTTTCCTTGATGGAGGAGTGCTTGGCGATGGAGGAGGAAGTGGGACTTGTGCCTCCAGAACCGAATTCGTCTCCTAGCAGTGATATGTCCACGGGGATCGTCGACCTGGACGCAGTGTTGTCGGCTACCGCCGCGGTCCATGCACCGACCCCAGTGGGGCCGCATTCAGCGTGGGATACGGGTGCAGCAGCTCCGGATTCCTGGGATGACATCCTTGCAGCAATCAATTCTCAGTCAGAATCGCAGCATCAGGAACCTTCTGAGCTTCAGCAGACGGCTTCACAAGGGGCAGCATTTGGAGGGGAGGGTCTAAGTGGTGCGCTTTCTGCTCTGGATCCGGATGCCTGGGATGACATGCTTTCAACAATCAATTCTCAGCCAGAATCGCAGCATCTGAAACCTTCTGAGCTTCAGCATATGGCTTCACAAGGGGCAGCATTTGGAGGGGAGGGTCCAAGTGGTGCGCTTTCTGCTGTGGATCCGGATGCCTGGGACGACATAATTTCAGTAATCAATTCTCAGCCAGAATCGCAGAGTCAGCAGCCTGTGGCATCGGGAAGCAATACGTGGACCACTGGTGCACAACTGCCACCCTCGGCGATGCACCCTCTTCCCAGCACCAGCGGCCCACTCAATACGGCGTTGGGTTTTCAGCTTCCTATTGAATCACACCCGTATGTGCGGACACCGGTGCTGGAGCCGGGTGTCGTTCCTAAGTGCCTTCTTCCAGCTGGCGCTCTCAACCCAATACGAATGAACACTTCGTCATACAGTCAGCTTCTCACCTTGCGAAGGTTGTTTTTACAGAGGACACTCAGCCAGAGTGACACAGACGCAATTGCAGATGCTTTGGAGAAGCTTGCCACCAAAACGGCAAGGAGAGCGCGAAGAAGCGTCAGGCAGGCCCGACCCTTGTTTGCTGCCTCAACCCTTGGGTCGTACTTCTTGGTATTTGATTACGTAGTGGCCGCTTTACAGGTTTTCGGCTACGAGCAGCTGCCCG
>NW_013548532.1:0-2857 GCF_000499425.1 Eimeria acervulina
TGCTGCTGCTGCTGCTGCTGGTCTGAGGGTGTCTCCTCGAGAGCAGCAGGAGGCTTAGCAGCTGTGGCGCCCTGCCGCTGCTGCTGGCTGCTGCTGCTGCTGCTGCTGCTGCTGCTGTCTCCTCCTCCAGGCAGCTCCTCAGCAGCAGTTTTGGAGACAGCCATCGAAGGATGACAAAAAAATAAAAAGAAGAAGACAGAAGGAGACAAGCACTAAAAAGAGAGACAGCAACGGAAGCACCTACAGATGAGTGGCGCCCTGCCGCTGCTGCTGGCTGCTGCTTCTGTTGTTTTTGCTGCTGCTGCTGCTGCTGTAAGTGGCACTGGTGATGCTGCTGCTGCTTATACTCTTGGTGTGTTGCTGCAGATCCGCTTTTGCTGCTGCTGCTGCTGCATCTGCTGCTGGTGCTGCTGCTGCAGTGACAGCCCTCACTCAGCAGCAGCCGGTCGACGGTATTGAGGCTTGATGAGACCCATTGAGGTGTATTGGCATCTCTTTATCTCTCCTCGCGTTGCTGTTGCTGCTGTTGCTGCTGCTGCTGCAGCAGCTGCTGCTGCAGCTGTCTTTGCTGCCGGTGTTGCTGCTAATATCAGCCCTCACGCACCCCCTACTAAGCACCAATGGAGAACAATGGCGCCTGTTGCTGCAGCTGCAGTCAAACTCGCTGCTGCAGCAGCAGCAGCAGCAGCTGCAGCAGCAGCAGCAGCAGCCTGGCGGGCCGGTCCAGGGTCTCAGGGGCCCACCGGGGGGTTAAAGGGGCTTTGTCTTCTGTTGTTTATCTGTAAGTTTGCTGCAAATTGCATGCAGATTGAGGGTTTATATGGGGATTCTGCTGCTGCTGTTGCTGCTGTTGCTGCTGCTGCTGTTGTTGCTGCTGCGACCCGCCACAGCCGCGTTCGGGCCTCAGCTCCTGGGGCCTCCTCGGGCTGCTGCTGCTGCTGCTGTTGCAGCTGCTGCTGCTGCTGCTTTGCTGTTGCATGTCTATTTAAATAAAGTCTTTTGAGGTGTTATTGTCTACAGCGGATTTCTTTGTTTATATCTCCAGCTGTACGTACACCGCAACAGTCGCAGCAGCAGTGGCTGCTGCGAGCTGCTGCAGCAAACCCTTTGCAGCTGCAACTCATCTGCTGAAGCAGCAGCAGCAGCAACAGCAACAACAGCAACAGCAGCAGCAACCACACCAGCGACCTTAGAGAGGGTCTCGTCACATGGTGCCCTGTGCTGCCCCCGGCACACAAAACCCTAAACCCTAAACCCTAAACCCCAAACCCTAAACCCCAAACCCTAAACCCTAAAGAGTAGGGTGGTTTAAGGCTTAGGACCAGGACGCTGTACAAGTACCGCCTGGTGTGTGTGAGACAGCTAACCACAGCAGCAACACGTGCAGCCGCAGCAGCAGCAGCTGCTGCTGCAGCAGTTGCAGCTGTAGCAGCAGCAACAGCAGCAGCAGCAACAACAACAGCAGCAGCAGCAGCAGCAACAGCAACATTGGCAACAACAACCGCGTCAGTAGCAACAGCAGCAGAAGCAACAGCAGCAGCGTCAGTAGCATCAGCAGCAAGAGCTGCAGCAGTAGCAGCAGCAGCAGTAGCATAATCATCAAAAACTTGGAACAGCAGCAGCAGCAGCAGCAGCAGCAGCAGCAGGAACAGGAGGATGTCTGTGTCTAGCCTGGGTGCAGCAGTACCTGCTGCTTATGAAGAGACAGTCTCTGCTTCAGATGGGGGCTCCGTCGACTCGCTGTTTATTGCTGATATTCATGAGCGCCGAGAAGACAAAAGGAGACAGTTAGAAGCTGAGGAGACAGACAGCGATGAAGGAGACAGGGGTATTATCAACGACTTGCTGCGGCACTTCAGACATTGCTGCGCGAGCAGAAAGAAGGGCCGCTATGCACCTGCTGCTGCTGCTACTGCTGCTGCTTCAGCACCATCTGCTGCTGCTGCTGCTGCTGCTTCTACCCTTGCTGCAGCAACAAAGGGACCCACACGTGCCCAAACCTACTCCGTCTCCGGCAGCAGCAGCAGCAGCAGCAGCAGCAGCAGCGCAGCACGAAGCACCTTCGTAGACAGATATATGGGCGATCTTGCACATGTTGTTCAGTGGAGGATCTTACTGGGGGCCCCGGGGGCCCCGGGGGCCCTAGGGGGCCCCCCTTCATTAACAACAAATCAGGCTGCTTGGGCTGCATGCAGATGGTGTGCATGCATAGAGAACAACGAGAAGATGTGCAGCAAAATGCTCTCATATTTGCTTCTAGCAGCAGAGCAGCAAAAAGCTGCTGTAGATATATCGCATGCAATTAAGGAGACACCTGACTTCAAGTGTATCCTCTTCTCAAGAAAATTAGAGGGTAGGGGCCCCGAAGATGTCTTAGGCGATTTCAGTGGTTTATATCTCTCAAGTGCTGGTGGGGGGGCCCCCTCAGGGGGGGGGCCCCCAGGGGGGGGGCCCCCAGGGGGCCCCCTTGGGGGCCCCCTAGGGGGCCCCAGTGGGGCTGTATATGGTGTGTTACAAGCACCTAGAGTGGTGGGGTTGTTTGCAAGAAGGTATGGGGAGCTTGAAGATTTTAGTGTCTTTAATGTGAATCCTCTAGAGAAGGAAGGCTTCCCGCCGAGCTTTATTGGGTTTAAATCGTATGTCTAAACCCTAAACCCTAAACCCTAAACCCTTAGTGAATAAACCCTAAAGAGATAAACAGCAAAAAAATATATATATTCTTATACCCTAAACCCTAAAGCTTTAATATATAAACCCTAAACAAATAACACAGCAGGAGGTAAAATATTTGCATACACAAGGCATGAAACATTCAAAGGTTTAGGGTTTAGGGTTTAGGGTTTAGGGTTTAGGGTTT
>NW_013548531.1:0-3569 GCF_000499425.1 Eimeria acervulina
ATGCACACGCGGCGAAGCCCCGAGCCTTAGGAAATGCTGCGAATGACCGTTAAGTAGATAGCCAGTCAGAGCAGACATTGAAACGTCCTTAAAGGAGGGAATGCCTCTGTAACACGATGGTCTCCCCTTTATCACTTCTTATTCTGAATGGCCGTTCAGGCTATTTCTTTGTTATTGCATACTCTGTCTACGCTGTGGTGTACGCATGTACAGGCTACCAGTGGGAATTTGCAGTAGAAGAGGGTTTGCTGCTGCGGTGCTGGCGAGTGTCATAGGAAGAAGAGAGGAAGAGGATATCGACAATCCCGCCAGTGTCTGAGAAGCGGACGATGAATGTTGCATGCGAGTAAATGTTCTAAATCGTTCATTTGAATAAGCAGCTGCAACTGCCACGTATATACCCTAATTAGGATGCCGTTGGGGAAGTGAGAATGCAATGCGAGATCATACAAAGACGTTCGACTCCGTCTTAAAGCACGCAACGGCAGCGGCATCACCTTAAGGATTGCGGCTGGTTCCTGTAGACAGATTGTTTATATACATTTATACATATATATATTATATATGCAACTGTATATAAATGCGTATCTTTTCTTCTCTGGTGTGCTGTGCCGCCCGCTGCGTGTTGCAAGTCCATGCATGCATGCACGCACACAGCCGTTGTTTCTTTTGAACTTTGCATATTTTGAAGTTCATGGCTAGTTGTTCAGAGGTTACCGTCGGGTGTTGCGGGGGTGGGGTTATGGACTCCGCGGGCATTCCAGGTCGAATAAAGGAGGTGGCGGCATTACTTACAAATTGCGCCGTTCGTTCTCCTTCGGACTTCCCGGCGTCCTCAGGGCTCGGCAAAACAAAGTACAGCACAGCCCAACAGCAACATAACCGACATAAGGGATGCTGCATGTAACAGAACGCAAGAAAGACGACGAACTCCGGGTGTTCGTACACCCGAGCCTTCGGCAAAAGGTGCAGGGGACACTCAGAGAAACCAACTTAAAGTTTATGATGTATATTAGGCAGGAAGGTCGAAGCGTTGGTCGTATCTGCTGGGTCCGTAGATAAACATATTACATATATATATGTAGAATCAGTTTAAACAAAACAGACGAAATTAAATTACTGGCCCCCAACAACCCACGCCAACGAAGACACCTTCGCGCGTAGCTGCCCCTGTGCCGTCGCCCTCTGAACAACAACCCCCCGAGTCCTTCTAGGCCTAAGGAGTGCTGGAAAGAAGAGGGGAAGGGGCTGCTGGAGTGGTTACTACTGTTCAGCATGGAGCCTCGGCGTCTGTTCAATCGTGTACGGATTGCAAGAATCCGTACGCAAACGGCGAGGCCTGGGCAATGAAGCTTTCTCGTTCTGGTCCTGCATTGTGGAGATGCACCCCAACGCAGGCTGGAATAACAAAATGCCCTTTCTGTTCGTTCACCCCGTCCGTCTTCGTTCGAAGCTCCTTTTCGCTTCTTTTAAAGAATAAACAATAAATATAAAACAGCAGCTCCACTGCGATGTCCCGGCGCTATAAACCATCATCTACTCTCTCAGCCCTACCCGCCTCACACCGCAGAAGCCAAGTCTATGAATCAGACAAGTTCGCAGTGTACGTACACCCCAAACCTGCCGGTGCCACCAATATACAACAAAACCAACATATCTGCGCTTCCCGCAGCTGAGATAAGTAAACGGGAATCATTTGCTCCCGGAAGAACACCGCACTATATCGTAAATGAGCATTTGCAGCTAAATATATGCGCAATAAATGTACGCAAATCAATAATAACTTTATATTGAAAAGGCCTGCCTGCAGCACCCATTAATTCATTAATTCAATTCAGTCCGCCTTGGCGGTCGTCGCGTGCATGCGCTGTTGCGTCTTTTTGCTGTGTTGATCGTCTGGGAGCATCTCGACAGTGGTTTGCACGAGCGCCCTGACAAACGCATGCATGAGTTCCTTGGAGTAGGCCGCAGTTGCAGTGATGCGGATTCTGGGTCGAAGGAGGGGGCATGCGGGGAAGGCAGCGGCTGCGCAGTAGAAGCCCTTGTCTAGGAGACAGGTTGTGATGCGGAACATGCGTTGGGGGCTATTAGGAAAGACGACCGGAATGACAGTTGTGCAAGGCATGCCTTCAACTTCGTATTTGAGTTCTTCAGGGTAATCTGCAGGCCAGTGCCCGTCTCCTGTCTCAATCAAATGCCGCAAGTAACGCGCATTTTCCTGTGCTTTCTTAATGCGCCACTGCTGCGCACCAGTCATAAGCTCGAATGCCTTGAGGGCCCCCCCTGCGGAATAGGCAGTTAGCGAGGCAGAGAAGACTGAGCCGGGGGCGTGGAAATCCATGAAGTCGACGAGGGGCTTCTTGCAGGTGATGAAGCCGCCTACACCCCCGATAGACTTTGAGAAGGTACCGCACAACACCTCGCAAGCACCAGGCATGTTGTAGTACTCCTCTAGGCCCCGACCCGTCGCCCCCAATATCCCTAAGCCGTGTGCCTCGTCACAGATTATTTTTGCGTTGAAGGCATCCGCAAGAGAACGCACAACAGGCAGATCTGCTATATCTCCTTCCATCGAGTACACGCTTTCTATCACGATCCAGCAGTTTCTTGCCTTGCTGCGCTCCTTCTGGAGCAGCCGCTTCAGGTGCGAGTAGTTGTTGTGTTTGAAAAAGAGATACCGCGCGCCGCTGATGCACATGCCCGTGCGGAGAGAGGCGTGAGACCGGCTGTCTGCTACAATCAAGTCGCCCTTCTTAGAAACCGCAGCCACTGCACTCATCGTCGCTAAGAAACCCGTTGCACACAGCAACGCGTCGTCCCTGCCGTAATAACGCGCAACTGCTCTCTCTAAATCCCTCAGAATCGTTGAGTTCCCACCTAACATACGCGCACCGTGGGAACCAGTGGACCACTGGCGAGCGGCTGCTATCGCCGCCTCCTGGACCTGCACGCACAATCAAAACAAGACAGTAAAGACGCAAGTCAAAGACAACCAACCAAGCATAGACGCACGAACACAGCCAGACAGGCAAACACAGAAAGCCAAGCAGGTAGACAGAGAGACAGACAGAGACAGACAGATACACATAGATAACACAGGCACAAGAGACACCGACAAGAATAGCAAATAGCATCAAACGGGTAGCTGAGCCCTTGTCTCTCAAACAGAGACGCACGCAGGAGCCATGTGGTGTTCCAGGAGCAATACATTGAAGAAAAGACAAAAAAATAACGCTCCTCCATGGCCAATAACAGTGATTCTTTATGTTTGACCAAAGTGCACATAACAAACTTGAAAAAGTGCTGCGAAAAACAAGCTTGATAGGTGCTACTAACGCCACTAGTGGATGCTCCTGAAGAGTACGGGGAGAACTGCTGCTGAAGACGTACTTCTGGTTCTCTAATGAAATCGAGGTAGCTGTAGGAGCTCATAGGGTATGCCTTTTTGTTTCCGGCGCAGGTGACTTGATCACTCTTAACGTCTGATATCTCCACCATGAAGGGCCATCTGTTGTCCTCCTGAAGAGCCCTCTTTGCCTCTACATACGTAGAGACTTCGGATTCCCCTG
>NW_013548530.1:0-3908 GCF_000499425.1 Eimeria acervulina
CGGTGGAAGGGTGAATTCGCCTTTGAATCGATTCATCAGACGGACGCAATAGTTCCAACCGGAGTCGTGGTTTCGGCATCATATGGATGTGGGTTCCTAATATTTCCCTGTGGCTGGATATGTTCCCAGGGTCTGCATATTAAGTGGCGAAGTCTGAATGAACGCATGAAATTGTGGCGTTGAGCGGTATAGGGACCGCGCGTGACAATGTTTGGGTGCACGCCGTCGCATAACGTAAGCGCGCAAGTTGTCGCGAAAGGTTGTGCCAGTGCACCGTAGGAAAGGAAAGCATCGTGACGCAGTAGTTTTGGTGCGACCACGCCGCTCTCGCTAAAGGATGTACGTGTGCTAATACACTCAGCAATATGATGAAGCATTCTAGTAATCAAGCAGCAGTATATGTGATGCAAGCGACGGAATGCATGGGTTGGGTAGAAGCGTTGCATGTGATGGATATGGTGAACACCTTGAGGCCAACCGCGCATAAAGCTCCATTTGCATGAAAGTTCACGTCCTCGATATTACACCTAGAGATGGTGGTGAGGCATGATTCAGCCGTGTGTCACATGACAAGAGGTGCATGCTGCGAGTGTCGCGTGGTGCTGCTGCCTTAGCGATTGATGACGATGAAGCACACGTCCGGGTTGGTTACACGCTCGTCTCTGCATTACAGAGGTGCCCTTTACTTAATCGTCAACGCATTCACAGCTGAACGTCGTGTCCGACTTCAGAGGGATCATTAGGCGTGGAGGTCACTTCTCTGCTGAGCGTAAGCGGTGCGAACCCTGCTTGCAGCAATGCAATATCGGGAAGCGCCAGGATGGGGACGTTGAACCTCTTATGCGATAATTTGTTGGTCTCCTTAGCCAGTGAGCCAGCGACTTAGTCAGGATTTGGTATAGCGGCAAACAGGCGTTCCACAGAACAATACAGACTGGTTTTGCTTGCGAATAATCGAAATCAACTGTTTGGAAAGGTTGTCCCCGCATCCAACCATGCACAGAGTGAGTTGGATGTCTACCGAAAACTATACGCGCAGAGAGGTTCGTAAGATGGCTGTAAGCAAGCCAGTGGTCCTTCGTAAGATGGCTGTAAGCAAGCCAGTGGTCCCGATGTCCGTTTAACATTGGGTGTCGTCAAGCTTGGTTGACGTCACATGGGATTGATATATGCAGAGCGTATGTTCGCATTTCCATAGATGACTTGTCTCGCACAGTCAGGGGATCGAATTTCGAGAGTTTTATGCGTGGACGCCACTGCTATTTGTGGTTTTGGATGGCGAGTACTCGTATGCGACGCTGCATTGCGAGAAGCTGCACCTTGCGCATCCCCCTTGGCTGTATCATTCAATGTATGCTGTACCTGGGCCAACGCATTCGGTGAAGCTGCGTCAGGGGTGACACGAATGCTGCACAGTGTTCCGACAGGGCTACCAACCTTGAGACGGCGGTCTTGACGCCTATCATAGGCAGGACAGGGCAGACGGTGCAAAATACTTATCGCATTGAGATACGTAAATCAGCGGGTGCGTTAAGAATCACGTAATGCACATAGACTACCTAACCAACCTCGGGTGGAGGTTTTTGAACGGAATAGACTTATCTATCAGAAGGGGATAGGAGCCCACCGAATGCTCATCCACAAGTCATGCACGCTCTTCAGTCTATGCGTCTCTCAACCCGAACACAATGATTGGGCTCCGGTTCACCTGATGAATGAGGAGAAAATGACCATGATGCTCTTGTGCTGCTCCGGATGTGCGGCTTTGAAAATATCGCACCAGTGCTACTGTGGGTGACAGAAGTGCTCAGTGGCCCAAACATAGCTCTGCTGAGATATTCGCTACTGCGTTCAGGGTGTGAGCGTCTGGTTTCAACAACGACTTGCGGGGCTGTGCACCAGCATTAGCTCGCGAGAACAGTAGTAGATGGCGGATGGTGGCATTTTGATGGCCAGCAGCACTTTTCCGGTTCGAGCCGGTGTACGTGCCTCGCAGCGCGTGAGTGTATTTCCTGTCAGACGGCATTTAGCATCAGGCGTGATATCACGTTAATGACGGAGCTTCGGCAGCTCTTCGTACACCACAAGATTTCCGCAACAGTGCAGCCTCCTCAGCTGCGCGCGGTGAAAACAATACGGACTGGGGCACGACTAGTGAACGGACACGCAGCTGGGCAGCCAGCTCTTCATGCACCACAGGAAACGTGATAGAGCCTATATTGCTAGAAGCAGGCACGTTGTTGATGTGCAAGGACAGCCGTAGTCCACGAAGTGGATAGTTAGCCACAGCTGGGCTGCAACTCTTCCCACATGCTCTTCGTAACACCTAGGCAACAGTGGTAGTGCTGTAACCGACCAACGTTGTGCACGCGTATCTAAACAAATGCGCTGAAGAACTATTGTGCTTCTACTCGATCGTCGCGGGATTTCCGTTAATTGCCACATCTATTGCAGGCGATGACGAGGCCACTGAGCTTGGAGCCAGAAAACTGCTGTTACCGCGCAGAGGATGCAAGAGGCTCTTCAGGCGCTGGTTCATACTGAGAGTGTTGCAATCAAAATGCTGTAATTGCGCCATGCAGAAGCACTACAACTACATGATGAGACAGAACTAGTGCGCTGCGAGCCTGCTTCATCCCACGCAGATCGTACGCTAGACAGCAGCGAGGCATGGAGTTGCTCAGCTGTCAAGTGGACCAGCGAGCAGTCAGTTGAACTGGTAGGTTCATCAGTCGTTTTACAATTGCTGCACGAGCACTTTGCCAAAAAGGGGGTGAGCTTGACGTCTTTCCAAGAGGCTTACTTGCCTCCACAGGCGTTTGTGGCGGCGTAGTTTGCCGCGGGCATTCCTTGCAATGCATGCGTTGCTATTGAGCTGGACTGAGGACAACTCAAATGGAACTCCTCAGGATGTACGCCGATGCTTTCGCACCTACGTGATGACACACTGAGGGAGAGTGCAAACATTCGAAATAATGGTTTGAGTAGAAAATTGGAGGGCGTCAATATTCACTAGCGGTTTGTCTGCATATTGTTGGGCCTTCTTTGCCGGCCTTTCCGCGCAAAGTGCAGTGGGCATATTGGTTATGCGGCGTCTGCCCAGGTGTGTTTGCCCACACATACTGGATGCTTTAGGATATTGCATAGAGTGTTTACGGGGTTCGCATCCGGAGGGTGGAGTTACTGCGTGCATCGCGTCGCCTGGTGTAGAGAGGATAAATGATGCTGGTTGCATTTCACTCACGCTCACATTGAAATATTGCGGAGGCGCCTTCAGTATCTAAACCGATGTTTTGGTGTATCTGCAAGCATCTGAAAGACCACAGGTTCTCTGTATGGGCATGTTCGTTTCCTCGGTGACTTGGGATTGAATTCAGTGCAGCTTCACATGCCAATGTAGCGCGCTCTGGCGCTTCATAAGTCCATATACACTGTTTTAAATATATTGCCCCAACGAAGTTGTTATAGCGCTTTTGAAAACCGAAGAAATGAGCAGAGACTACTGCTTTCCTCTTTTACCTTACGTGGCGGTGCTTAGCGAGTAAGTCACGCAGGCCGGCGGGTGAAGTGTGGATTCGCGGGAGAATAGCATGCCTGTACATATGGCAGTTTAGTTGGGCCCCAGCACGCAGCTCCGGCATAATTCATGGAATTACGGAACCTTCTGCTGCAAGTTGTGTGGGCGGTAAAGCTGGAACTGCGAAACCCACTCACTGAAGTTGTAAAACTGTAAGGTGCGCAATAGACTGCGAGGCGTGCGGTTCACAAGGAGTTGGAAAGCATGTGCTTTTGTATCCACGTTATTCAGTCCACTGCAAGCATGCATGTTCAAGCGAGGTTACACTTTTCTGTGCGTTTGTGTTATTTTCTGTGTTGCCTCGGTACTTCTTTTGTGGACGCGTGCCCTA
>NW_013548529.1:0-3296 GCF_000499425.1 Eimeria acervulina
GCCAATCAGGCACACACGCGGGTGGCACGCCAGCTTAAACGCCCACACGCCTTCCGGCTCACACCTGTATCTGCCCGGATGACATCCGTGCCTGCCACGCACCAAAGACAGCGAAAACGCAAGCTGCAACCCACTCACCGCCATTCACCGGACACGGCCGTACCGCAAGAGGCACGCAACCAAAACGTTCACGCAACAAACAAAAGGCACCGAAAACAGTTTGTCGTCCCTCCAAATCATGCAATCCATGCAATCATTGTTGACTTCCGTCCCGCACTTCCACAAGTGCTGCTGCAGAACCAAACGCACTGGCTGAATCAACACGCCAGTCCCGCAGACGTGTCCACCTCCACTCCATTTCTTGACATCCGACACCCAACCAGCACTGCCACTTGATTTTCGTCATGCACCCAAGTAGCATCGTACAATGTCGCCCTTCGCAGAGCAACCATGTCGCTGAGACTAACCTTCGCGCGGGCGAAGACCACCGATGCAGCTCTCCACACAACTCAAGGCCCAAGCCAACTCGGCAGGGCATCCAGCTATAAAACACGCCATTTGCCTGTATGAGGTCTTTGCAAAGGCTCTCAGCGCATTGCGATCTCTCCAAACATTCGAAATGCGTACCGTCTGTGCGTAACACCATTCGCCACTACCCCTGGACATGCTGCTCTACACCGTCTCTCCTAAACACCCCAGAAATGCTTAAATACCTCTTCTTACCTCCGCACCTATCTCGCCCACAACCTATCGCGCATCGAGCACACACACGCGTGGCACGCTTGCTTAAACGCCAACGCGCCTTCCGTCGCATATCTGTATCTGCCCAAACGACGTCCTTGCCTGCCAGGCACCAAGGGCAACCAAAACGCAAGCTGCAACCCACTCAGAACCATTCAGCGGACGCCATCCCACCGCAACACCCATGCAACCGAATCGGCCACGCTGCAAAGCAAAAGGCACCCACAATAGTTCCTAGCCCCCTAGCCCCTCCAACGCATGCAACCATTGTTGACGCCCGTGCCCAACTTCAAACTGTGGTGCAAAACCAAACGCACCGGCTGAATCAACATGCCAGTCACGCAGACCTGTCCACCTCCACTCCATTCCCTGGCATTCGACACCCAAACAACATTGCCACTTGATTTTCATCATGCACCCGAGTACCACCGTACAATGCCGGCCTTCGCAAAGCCACAATGCCACTGAGGAAGAACGTTTCACATGGGCAGATTACCGATGCAGGTTTCCATACGCCTCAAACCACAAGACACCTCGACAGAAACTTCAACACCAAAAGATGCCGCTTGCGTTTTTGCGATCTCTCCAAAGTTGCGAAATGCGTACAATCTGTGGGTAACGCCACATCCGACACTACGCGAGGGCAGGCTGCCTTGCACTGTCTCCCCTCAACACCCAGCAAACCCTCGCATAGCTCGCCTCCCCTCCTCGCATAGCTCGCCTCCCCTCCTCACCTATCTCGCTCATAACTCATCGCCAATCAAGCACACACACGGGTGCCACACCTGCTCAAACGCCAACACGCCTACCGTCTCATTTCTGTATCTGCCCGAACGACGTCCTTGCCTGCCAGGCACCAATGCCAACTTAAACGCAAGCTGCAACCCGCTCAGGACCATGCACCGGCCGCCACCGCACCACACCGGGCACACAATCGCAACGTTTATCCAGCATCCGCAAGTCACCCAAAACAGTTCCACAATTCTCTATATCATGCAATCATTGTTGCCACCCGTGCCCAACTGCAAATTGTGGTGTAAACCAAACGCACTGGCTGAATCAACACGCCAGTCCCGCACACCTGCCCACCTCCACTCCATTCCCTGGCATTCGACACCCAGCCAACGCTGCCACTTGATTTCCATCATGCACCCAAGTAATATCGTACTACGCGGCCTTCGCAGAGCCACAATGTCGCTAAGGCGAACCTTGGTACAGGCGTAGACCACCGATGCACACCGCAAAGTCCCCGACAATTCGACAGAACCCTCAGCATCAAACGAGGTAGCTTGCTTTTTTGAGTCCTCTTTGAAAGTTCTCAACGCGTACAATCTGTGCGTAATGTCATTCGCCACTCCTCGTGGGCAGGCTGCTTTTCACTGTTTCCCCTCAACACCCAGCAAACCCTCGGATAGCTCTCCTTCGCTCCTCACGAGATCTCTCCAACGGTTCGTCGTCAATGCGTACCTTCTGTGCGTAACGCCCGTAACGCCATTCGCCACCACTTGTTAACAAGCTGCTTTGCAGTGTCTCCCCTCAACACTCCGGAAACGCTCACACCCACACCCACACCCACCCACCCACCCACCCACAAACACAAACACAAACACAAACACAAACACAAACACAAACACACACACACACACACACACACACACACACACACACACACACACACACGCGGGTGACACGCCAACTCAAACTCCAACGCGCTTTCCCTCTCATACTGGGATCAGCCCGAACGTCCTTGCCTGCCAGGCACCAAGGGAAACGAAAAAGCAAGCTGAAACCTACTCAGCGCCATTCACCGGACGCCACCTCACAGCAACACCCAGGCAACGCAAACGTCCATGTCAAAAACAAAAGACACCCACAACAGTTCCTCGCTCCTCCAGAGCATGCAACCATGCTGCCACCCGCGGCCAACTGCAAACTGTCGTGCAAGGCCAAACGCACTGGCTGAATCCAACACGCCAGTCACGCAGAACTGTCCACCTCCTGAGGATTCCCTGGCATTCGACACCCAACCAACATTGCCACTTGATTTTCATCATGCACTTGAGTTTTATCGAACAATGTCGGCCTTCGCAGAGCCACAATCTCGGTGAGGCGAACCTTGGTACATGCGAGGACCACCGATGCAGTTTTCCACACACCTCAAACCATAACACAGCTCGACAGAACCGTCAACATCAAAAGAGCCCACTTCTATTTACGAGATGTCTTCATGGAATCGGAATACTTAGCGCCTGCGTGCAACTCCATTCTCCACTACTCGAGGGCAGGCTGCCTTGCACTGTCTCCTCTCAACACCCAGCAAACCCTCGCATACCTCTCCTTCCCTCCCCGCCTATCTCGCCCACAAGCCATCGCCAATCAGGCACACATACGGCTGACACGCTAGCTCAAACGCCAACACGCCTTCCACCCCACAAAGGTATCTGCCTAAACGACGTCCTTGCCTGCCAGGCACCAACGGCAACGAAAAAGCAAGCTGCACCCAAGTTTTATCGAACAATGTCGGCCAGCGCAGAGACACCATCTCGCTGAAGCGA
>NW_013548528.1:0-2911 GCF_000499425.1 Eimeria acervulina
CGTCACCCCAGAGCTCTCGTGGAAGGGCCATCTTCCTGAACCGTTGTTCGATAAGCATTAAAAAAGGTTGCATATTATTGCCCTTCTCCCGAGCGAGAGGCGGGGGTGGTACGAATGCAGACCGCTGCACACTCATCTGAATAAGGTAATTCTGCAACCGTTCTACTTCTTGCCTTAGTTTGGCTACTTCATCGGGCTGTCACTCTTGTGGCTGCATGTCCACGACCGGTTTCTTTGGACCCGTCATTTGAGGAAGTTCTCGGAGGGCTGGGCTGACGACGGCAGTAGGTTGATGTGCCGAAGCGCGGTTGAATCGACTTGATTCCTGTACCGTGGACATTCGCCTCGATGATGGTTCGGGTGGACTTATCACTCGTCCATTACGTAAGTGCATGGCGATTGTCTCCAGGAGACTTGCTCTCAGAGGTCCCCAGGTCCGCAGAATGGGGTTGTTTGTGTGAAATAAGATGAGAAGAAAAAAATTACCATCCACAGTTAACATTCCGTTTCATGATTTTAGGCCTCTAGAGGCCATGCCAAAACCCCATTGTAGTACCTGTGCACTACAGCACACATGCACCTACGCAACGGGAAGATCTTAGGCGCAAACACGAGACAAGCTGTAAGGGTGACGAGTACGACTGAATACGAACCAGAAAGTAAATTAGGAGAGGGAGCTAAAGAAACTCCCATTCCTACTACCGTGAGAAATATCCCTAAGAAACTGGGAGGTCACCTTGCAGATAGGACGATGGCACCGTCCGCCAACTTGATTACCCCACTCCAGAGCCCACAAGATGATTTCCAAGAGCCGAAACCACCTATGGCAGACAGCAACCGGAGACCCGATCTTAACATTCTCCCTGAGAGTGGGAAGAACATGAGGTACTTCTTTCGTCATTGACAGATGTCGTACGAAGAGGCCGGCACACCATATGCCCGGTGGGGGGCCGAGCTGCGCAAATACTTCTCAGGGAGTGCCGTACAGTACTGGTTCTATCTGTGGGGTACCAAGGTTGATTTGAAGAATTGGGAATGTGTAAAACGCTCCATGCTCATTAGATTCTGTGGGGTTCCGCGAGATGTAATCGCTTTGCGTTTATCTAGAGTCAGGTGGATGGGTAGCGCTGTACAGTATGCCGCAGAATTTTCAGCGGTCCTGTGTCAGGGAGAACTCCTCCCGCCCGATCAGCTAGTGGCCTTTTTCCTAGCTAACTTGCCTGATGATCTCGCCCTAAGAGTGGCTAGGGAAGGCCATGTGAAGTTCACAGTCTGGGAAGAGGCTGCCGCTGGGCTAGAGCAGATAGTGGGGACAAGAGAAGAGACATTGGATTATCTGCAGCAGACTAGAGTGTCCTTACAGGATCTACGACGGACTCTACGAGATGTGTCTGATGAGCCGCAAAGATATGGAGATCGAGATAATCCACGGGATCGGCGACTGCCAAGGGACATCGCCTATTTTGAATGCAAGGGCAAGGGGCACGTGGCTTCGCAATGCCCATTACGCAACAATGTTTCGCGGCGTGCTGGGGAGACATGTAGGAAATGTGGAGGTATGGGGCACTACGCTAGAGGCTGTCCTACACCGGGTCGAACGAGAGCAGAGTCAGTAGGGAAGTCCGAACAACAGCCAACACGTCCGAGTGACGATATTTCTGTGCGTTTAAACGATCGAGCCTAGTCGTTAAGGGAGACGAACGTGCTAGGCGGCTTACCCGTGGTAAGGGTGCAATGTGCGCAGTAGCGAGAGGACCTACTGCCATTCCAGTCTCCCCATAATGGGGAAAGGAGTTGCTCGGTAGGGAGGTGCAGGCCAGTACAGTGAGGCAGGAAGTGGGGAGAGACCGGCAGCCATCGGCGGAGCAGTGCAAATCCGGGAGTACGTTACCAAAGGAAGGGCCCAAGGGCGAGCAGAGGTGCAGCAGCGAAGTGGAAGGTGATACGGCAGATGAGAGTTGTACGCACGAAGAGATCGATAAGGAGCCACAGTGGTGGTGAGGGAACAGGGCGAATGAAGACTCCCGCTTTGGAGGGACTCTGTGTAATTCGGGTACGACAGCAACATTGAGAGTCGAAGTGGCAGGAAGTCCTTGTGAGGCGCTCTTAGATACCGGGGCTTCGAGGAGTTTCATTAGTGCGCGTGCGGTCGAACGTCCACAGCTAAGGGTGTGGCGGCTCCCAGAGGAGTGCATGTTCACAGTAGCTAACGGTGAGCGGTTACGGGTTGATCGCGTGGTGAAGGGGCTAACGATGTGGTGTGGGGGTACACGCTTATTCGTAGATTTCTGGAGTAGGGCCTGTACCATATGATCTAGTAGTGGGACTTGGTTGGCTGACTGACCATAGGGCGACGTGGTATTTCCAGTCTGATAACCTACGCACGTACGTGAATGGCCAGTGGTACGAACTGCCTATAGTCCGTGCCAATGAGGAAAAACAGAGGAGTGGCAGCACTCCAGAGGCGTGCCAGCGGACCCCTGCTGAGCAGGCATACGATATACTGGCTAAACAAGTGGCAGGTATGACGAGGGAGGAGGCGAGGGCACTTCTACGATCGCACAAGTGAATGACGGAACATCTCTTGAGGACAGTCAGTCCGTAACAAACGTTGAGTTGCCACCATGGTGGCGGGAGCTCGTTGTCAATAAGGGCTCCAAAATGGAAGGAGTGCTGTGCAGCGTGGGTACGCCGGTCGTACTACCCGTGCAGGTGGTAGGGCGTTCCTGTGAGGCGCTCCTAGACACTGGAGCCTCACGCAGCTTCATCAACCCTCGGTTGGTTGATGCCTTACAGCTGAAAGTGAGGAAACTTTCGGATGTGTGTGTATTTACCGAACGGTGCTCAGTTGCGTATCGATCGAACCGTGAAGAATTTGACTGTCTGGTGTGGACGGGAATGTTTTACCGGG
>NW_013548527.1:0-2968 GCF_000499425.1 Eimeria acervulina
TTATATATATGTATATGTATACATATATATATATGTCTATATATATATATATATATGCATTTATGCATATATATATAGATGTATATATATGTGTGTATTCATGTATATCTGTTTATTTATCTACATAAGCATATATATATATATATATGTATATAAATGTATATACATATATATATATATATATGTATATACATTTATATATATATATATATGCTTATATAAACATATACATATACTTGTATATGTACATATAAACATATACATATATTTATATATGTATGTATAAATATTTTCGTGTGTATATATTTTTTTTTATTTATTTATATATTTTTTTGTATTTGTTCATTTGTGCTGAATACAAACTGAGAGACAATAAAAAGATATATTTTAACAGATATATCTACATATATCTGTATATATCTACACATACACACATATATATATATATATACATATTATATATATACATATTATATATATATATTATATGTATATGTATATACATATGTATATATATGTATACATATAATATGTATATTATATACATATATATATTTTATTGTCTATATCTTTGTTATTTGTTTATTTGTTTGTTTTTTTGTTTTAATTTATTTTAATTTACGTCTCTTGGCTGCCGCTTCGCCGTTGATTTTTTTGTTTTCTTCGTTTAATCAGCAATTATTAATCCCAACGAAATGCTGCTGCTGCTGCTGCTGCTGCTGCTGCTGCTGCTGCTGCAGGAGCGACAACAGCAGGAGCAGCAGCGGAAACAGCAACAAAAGCAGTAGAAATAGCAGCAGCAACTGCAGCAGCGTATCGAGGTGTATGTACACCGCAGCGCTGCTGCTGGCCTCTTGCTGCTTCTCTCTGGAGAGCAAACAGCCTCTCTTTGCTTTGCTGCGTCTTCTATCATACCTTCTCTTCCTCGCTAGCTAGCTAGCTAGCTAGCTAGCTAGTGATGAATAAGGAGGAGCACAGGTAAACCCTAAACCCTAAACCCTAAACCCTATACCACATACCTTATACTGATTAAACCCTAAGCCCTAGACCCTTAACTTTAGGCACGTGTAAACCCTTAGCGCCTCTAAACCCTAAACCTCCCTAAGCCCTAAACCCCTATACACCCTAAACCCTAAACCCTAAACCCTAAAACTCTCCGGGTTTGTTTTGTTTATATTAAGGAGTATACAACTTGTACTGCCTGGGACGAAGAAATAAATTTTTGTTATGCTTCTCACTCTGAAATATTGATTGTTTGAATATTAATTTAATAAATATATACTTTTAAATAGTGTAAAAAAGAAGAAGAGTCTGCTGCTGCTGCTGCTGCTGCTGCTGCTTCTGCTGCTGCTGCTGCTGCTGCGTGGGCGCCGGTCTTAGCAGCTGGGGGTATTCAGGTTGCTGAGGGACCTGCATGGGAATATTTGGGGTGTATATGCATTAAAAAAACGCACAAATTCGAATACAATTGATTACAAAACTCAAAAATAAATAAAATTCAATGAAAATTCAACAAATTAGAGAAAAACGAAGACTCCCCGCTGTCGGCGGTAGGGGCTCAAGGGTGACCGCCGGCCCCCCAGCCCGCAGCAAATGAGCGAGTAAATGAGTGTAATAAACCCTTTTCTAGAAGATAAAAAGTAAATAAATAATAAAAAATAAATATTTGTTAAATTTAAAATGAAAAAATTAACAGAAAACACAAATTTTAATCCACAAACCGCAACACATCAACACCCGCCCGACCGCCACCGCCCCCCTGCGGTGTACATACAGCCAGCGAGTTAGCAGCAGCATATTTATGCTGTATTTGCGGAGTTAGAGAGAAAATTTAAGATTTAAATTATTGAAAAACAAATTAGTTAGTCAAAAACGATCAAAACGACAGCCCAACCAGCAATTTACAGCAAGTTTCCCTCTAGCAGCCGCCGCAGCGGCCCTGCTGCAGCAACAGCAGCAGCAGCAGCAGCTGCTGCTACTGTTGCTGCTGTGTGTGTTTCAGATGCAGCAGCAGTTCGCTGATCTCTTGCTGTATTTTTAAATTCAATTTCTGTCTCTATTGAAAGCAAAAGCGTTTGCTGCAGATGCTCGTATGCTCCTGTAGATCTGCTGCTGCTGCTGCTGCTGCTGCTACTACTACTTGTTGTCGCTCCTTTCTTTTACCCCTTTGATTATTGTCTTCCTTCTTATTGGCTGTTCTTCTCCTTGCCTCTGCTGCTTTTGCTGCTGCCTGCTGCTGCTGCTGCTGCTGCTGTTTCCTGCTGCAGCAGCATCTCCCAAGGCAGCCCCCCTCTTCCTCTTTCTTTGTTTTGTTTGCTGGCTTGTTGCTGCTGCAGCTCTTCCTGAGTTCGTGCTAAATCTGCTGCTGCTGCAGTTTCTTTTTCTTGCTTTTATTTATTTATCTTCCTGAAGCCTTCGAGGGGCAGCAGGCTTTTGCTGCAGCTCCCGTATCTTTGCTGCTGCAGCTTCGGGTGTCTGTCTGCGCAGCTTTGCTGCAGCAGATGCACAGAAGCAGCAGCAGAGCAGCTGAGGGGGCCCCTCTTAAAAATGATTGGGGGCCCCCTAAAGATACTTCTCTTCCTCGTTTGACATCTCTGGTTGTCAGACAAAGCGCAAAAATTGCAGATAAAATAAACAGCAGCAGCAGCGACCACCGTGCTGCTGCTGCAGCAGCAGCAGCAGCAACAGCAGCAAATTACACACCAGCAGCAACACATTATACACCTGCAGCAGCAAATTATACACCCGCAGCAGCGGCTGTTCCTTCGCCGCCTCCTCCCGTTGCTGCTGCTGCTGCACCCATTGCTGCTCTCCCTTCTATTGCTGCTGCTGCTGCTGCTGCTGCTGCTGGCGTCTCCTCTGACGGTTTATCTTCTCCTTTGCTGCCTCCTCTTCCTCCACCGCCCCCACCCCCTCCCCCGCCTGCAGAGCTGCTGGCAGCAGCGCATGCCGTGCTGCTGCACGAGCA
>NW_013548526.1:0-2952 GCF_000499425.1 Eimeria acervulina
TACATTATATATATTATGTATACTATCAAAATGTTTATTATGCATATATATTTGGATAATATTCAATATATATTGTATATATATATAATATATATATTGTATATATATATACACATATATATAATATATATATTTATATATATATTTATATATGAGTGGCGACAAGCCCTGAAAGACATACAAACAACAAAGACGAAGGAGAGTGCGAGCGATAACGAAACACGAAGAAGAAAAAGCAAAAGAAAAAGCAAAGAAAAAGAAGAACAAAAAGCAAAGAATAAGAAAAAGAAAAAGAAAAAGAAAAAGAAAAAGAAGAAAAAGCAAAAGAAAAAGCAAAAGAAAAAGCAAAGAAAAAGAAGAAGAAAGAAGAAAAAGAAAAGAAAAAGAAAAAGAAAAAGAAAGAAGGAAAAGAAAAAGAAAAGGCAGAAAAAATAAATATGAGTGAATAAGAAAGTTGAAACAAGAGAAAAGAATAAAAAGAATAAAAAATAAAGAAAGAGTAAATAAAGAAAGAAGCAAAAGAATAATCAAAAAGAGAAGATAAGAATAAATTAAAAAAACAAAGACAAATATAATAAAGAAATAAAACAAAAGAAAGTAATGTCAGTAAAGAAAGAAGAAAGAAGAAAGAATAAAGAAAAAATATTATAAAAGAATAATAGAAAGGATAGAAATAACAAATAATAATAAACAAAGAATGTAACATAATATAAAAGAAAAGAAGAAGAAGAAGAAGAAGAAGAAAAAAAAAGAAGAAGAAGAAGAAGAAGAAGAAGAAGAAGAAGAAGAAGAAGAAGAAGAAGAAGAAGAAGAAGAAATAAGAGAACAAATAAAATAATAAAGATGCAACAAAAAGAAGAAATAAGAAGAAGAATAAATAGACAAGGAGGAAAACAAAGAATAAAGATTAAAGAAATATAAAGAAATATAGATATATATATATGTATATATATATGTATATATATATATATATATATATGTATATATATATATATTTCTACTTGTATATATGTATATGGTTTATTTTTATGTATATTTTTATTATTAATTATTGTATTATTGTATATACTTTCATAATTAATTATATTATCAAATATATTTTTATTTTTATTTTTACTTATTATTGTTTATTTATTTAATTGTGTAAACTAAGACAAAAAAAAAAACAAACAAAACAAAAAACAAAACGCAAGTTGGTATAAACAAAGAAGATAGACACAAAAATATTATTTTAGATTATATTTATATATATATATATGTATAATCTATATATATATATGGATTGTATATATAGATATATATAAATATATAGATTATACATATATATACATTCGGAGTAAAAGCACTTCCCGAGTTTGTTGCGTAGAAATTAATAAAAGATATTTTGAGTTAAATATAATTATAAAAGCATGCGAGTGAAACTATGAAAAAAGAATTAAAATAAACAAAATCTGCTGCATGAAAACAAACAAAACAACAATAAGTTGTCCTAAACAACGGAAGCAAACAAAAGAGAAAGTTTATTATGTCTCCCGTTGCTGCAGCTGTTGCTGCTGTACTTCATTTACTTGCTGCAGACAAAATATGAAAAGAGGGGTTGCATACAGCAGCAACAAAGAAGAAAATATTTCTTTGCTCTTTATAAATAATGTATTTAAAAGAAAGAGAATTCTTTCAGTAAATAATAATATATTTATTACATTCTCTCTCTTTCTTACCTCCTTATTCTAGTAAAAAGAAGTTAAAAGAAGAAATACAATAAATAGTCAAAGGCAGACAAACACAGTTATACACACAAGGCACTACAAACCCTAAACCCTAAACCCTTACCTCTAAATACTAAACACTAAACCCTAAACCCTAATCCCTAAGCAACCCTAAGCCTTGACCCCACACAAACCCTAACAAGAACACTAAGCTGTAAATCCAAGCCAGCAAACCCTACGCTTTAACTTCTATCTAATGAACCCTAAACCCTAAGCCGTAAACCCTAAACCCTAAACCCTAATTTAGGGTTCTGTTGTCGGTTCCATAGTGTAGTGGTTAGCACCGTGGACTTTGAATCCACTAACCCGGGTTCGAATCCCGGTGGGACCTGTTTTATTTTAATTTATTTTTAATTATTCTTAGCTTTATTTAATGCAATATTGGTGTTTTTAATTGAAATTATTTAATATTATTTATTATTTTTACTCCAAATACCACAAAAACACCCCTAGTTTCTATACAAAACCACGCGGTACCCAGCGCCGACTCACATACAGGGTTCGGGTGTATAGGCAGCTGCGTTTTTGTTTTTTTCTGTTTTTCTTCCTTGCAGCCCTCTGCTTTGTTATTTTAATTCTTTACTTTAAAATACTGAATAAAAATTATTTAAAAACATAAATCTTCTTCTACCTTCCGTTGTCCAGACACCGCAGGGGCCCCTGTATAGTCAAGACCAGCCAAATGCATGCACAGAAGAAAGGAGAAAATTTGCTGCTCTTTCATATTCAATATCTTTTAATTCTTTTAAACATATCAAAGCAATCAGCAAATACACGCAGACACCAACCCTGTCGCGGCGCTCTGAGAGAGCTGCAGCAGCAGCACGAGCAGCAGCAAAACGGCTTGCAACAGCAGCAGAAGGTGTAGCAACAAGAACAGCGGTTACAGAACATCCAGAAGCAGCATCATCAGCAGCAGCAACAACAAGAGTAACAGCAGCAGCTGCTGCAACAGCAACAGCAACAACGGCAGCAACAGAGCCTGCAACAGCAGCAGCCACAGCGGCAGGAACAGCAACAGTAGCAGCAGCGGCAACAGAAGCAGCTACAGGGACAGCAGCAGCAGCAAGAACAGCAGCAGCGCATGCAGCTGCATGCGCTGGGGCTTTAGAGGTAACGGCTGCTGCTGCTCAACAAGCAGCGGAAGCAACTGCGCGGCAGCTATAGCCGCTGCTGCTGCTGCTGC
>NW_013548525.1:0-2914 GCF_000499425.1 Eimeria acervulina
ACCGTAATAACAGGTGGGGCCCTCCTCTGCTGCTGCTGCTGCTGCTGCTGCTGCTGCTGCTGGGGGCTTGTTCTGCTGCTGAGTTTGAGCTTATGAAGACAGTTTAATTCATCACTAATAAACTCTGCTTCCTCTTCATTTATCTTCGACTGGAGTGTAACGGGGGGCCCCCCGGGGGCCCCCAAGAGGCTCTCAGACAGCAGCAGCACTTTCTCTGGTGGCTGCTGCAGATGCTGAGCTAGCGATAACACTGTTATGTTGCCTGCTGCTAACACATCTGCTGCAGCAGCAGATCTTGCTGCTGCTGCTGCTGCAGCAGCAAAACCCTTGTCGCGCCTTCGCAGCCCAGCAATCTTGGCGGAAGAACCCAAGTCAATCAAATGCTTAGAAGCAGCAGCAGCAGCTGCTGCTGCTGCTGCTGTTGCTGCGGCTGCTGTGGACACAAACCCTTGCTGATCCTGCTGCTGCTCCTGCTCCTGCTGCTGTGCGACGTCCAGCAGCTGCTGCCGCCGTCGGGCTGCAGCGTGGCTGCTGAGAGAGGCAAGATAAGCATCTGCATCACCCGCTGCTGCTGCTGATGCTTGTGCTGCTGCTACTGCTGCTTGTTCTGCTGCTGTTGCTTCTTCTCCGACGTGCGCTTTCGCTGCCTCGCTCTCCTTTGTTGCTGCCTGTGGCATCTTCTTCTGCTGCAGTTGCTGCAACTGCTGCTGCTGCGGCAACTGCTGCTGCTGCTGCAGCTGCTGCAGCTGCGAGCGCAGCACAGCAGCATCATCTAAGAGTAAAGCCGTGAGGGTTTGAAGCCGAGGTAGAGAAGAACCCAAGTCAGTCAAATGCTTAGAAGCAGCAGCAGCAGCTGCTGCTGCTGCTGCTGTTGCTGCGGCTGCTGAGGACACAAACCCTTGCTGATCCTGCTGCTGCTCCTGCTGCTGCTGCTGTGCGACATCCAGCAGCTGCTGCCGCCGTCGGGCTGCAGCGTGGCTGCTGAGAGAGGCAAGATAAGCATCTGCATCACCCGCTGCTGCTGCTGATGCTTGTGCTGCTGCTACTGCTGCTTGTTCTGCTGCTGTTGCTTCTTCTCCGACGTGCGCTTTCGCTGCCTCGCTCTCCTTTGTTGCTGCCTGTGGCATCTTCTGCTGCAGTTGCTGCAACTGCTGCTGCTGCTGCAGCTGCTGCTGCTGCTGCAGCTGCTGCTGCTGCTGCAGCTGCTGCTGCTGCGAGCGCAGCACAGCAGCATCATCTAAGAGTAAAGCCGTGAGGGTTTGAAGCCGAGGTAGGTGGAGACCCTCCTTCTCTAATGTCTCTTCTGCTGCTCGCTGCAGCAACTCAGCGAGCGCAGCAGCCGCTTGCTGCTGCTGCCGCTGCTGCTGCTGCTCTTGCTGTTGTGGATCGTGCTGCTGGTGCTGCTGCGGCATCTCGCCAGCAGCAGCAGCAGCAGCAGCAGCAAGCTGCTGCTGCTGCTCTACCCACTCCCTGAGAGCGAAGAGACAGGGGGTGCTAATTGATCGAGGGATGAATTTGATTTGAGGGGCAGCAGATGAAGAGGCTGCTGCTGTGGGGCCCCACAGCTGCTTTGTTACCTGCTGCTGCTGCTGCTGCAGCTGCTGCAGCAGCGGCAGCAGCGAAGTCCCCACGTTAAGCTGCGCCTTCTTTAAGGCCCAGCGTATCCACGACAAGTGGCTCAGCAGCTCTTCTCCGAGCTCCTTGCTGCCTCTGCCTGCTGCTGCTGCTGCTGTTGCTGCTGTTGCTGCTGCTGCAGCAGCAGGTGCAGCAGCAGAACGAGGCGCGCCTAAAGTCGAAGGGGGGCCCCCCTGCAGCAAACTCTCCTCAAGGGCACCCAGTGCTGACTGCAGCACAGCAGCAGCGCTTTGCTGCTGTAGCTCTGCACCTCCTTCTGCTTCTGTTGCTCCTGCTGCTGCTGCTGCTGCTGCTGCATCGGTGTTGCTGCTGCCCGCAGCGAAGGGAGACGGCCACCCCACAGCCTCGTATTGGCGCATAGCTCGCGCAACTGCTTCTATTCTTTCTTGCTGCTGCTGCTGCTGCTGCTGCTGAGCAGCTCTCCTATCAAATGCTCTTCTTGAGGCCCCACCCGCTGCCGCTGCTGCTGCTGCTGCTGCTTCATCAGAGGCCTGCTGCCGCAGCAGCTGCAGAGCTGCCTGTACAGACGGCTGCTGCGGATGTGTGGGGCTGTGCCATACAGAGATCGGCTTCGTAGCTGCATGCTGCTGCTGCTGCTGCTGCTGCTGCTGAAGCTGCTGCAGCGCCTGCTGCAGCCTCGCGCTGTGGGCCACTGCCTCGCTGCTGGGAAACGGTTGTGTTTGCTGCTGCAGCAGCGCAGCACCACCTGCTGCAGCTGCTACCGGCTGCTGCTGAGAGGGCCTCAGGCGTCCTGGGAGGCTCATGCTGCTGCTGTTGCTGTTGCTGCTGCTGCTGCCCCAGCCCGCAGCGAACACGTCACTGCGTATTTTCCTTGGCGCTGCTGCTGCTGCTGCAGTTGTTGCAGCAGCTGCTGCTGATTCTGGCGGCAGCTGCGCTCGCAGCAGCTGCAGCGAAGTCGGTGGGGGCCGCAGCACGACTTCTGCTGCTGCTGCAGGAGAGGAGAAGCATTTAAGGAGCCCATTAGCTTCCCCCTGCTGCTGCAGCTGCTGCTGTGGGGCCACAGAAGAGCTGCTGAGGCTCCCTGCTGTTGTTGCTGCTGCTCCTGCTGTTGCATGCGCGGCAGCATGGGTGCGACGCGCTTCGACATCCGCTGCAGCAGCCGCTGCAGCTGCAGCAGGGGCTGCTGCAGCTGCTTCCGCTGTTGTCTCGGCAGGCGAAGGTATCGCAGCAGCAGCACAGCTGGGAAGCACAGCAGAAACAGGCTGCTGCGGCTGCTGCTGCTGCTGCTGCTGCGGCTGCTGCTGCTGCTGCTGCTGCT
>NW_013548524.1:0-3036 GCF_000499425.1 Eimeria acervulina
GGCTGCCTAACGCCGGAAACTTCGTGAGGCAAACACCACACAGGTATCAAATGCGCCTGGTGCTAGCAGTCCGTCAGGCAATCCTTTCCACCTTGAACAGTGTTAGTTTCCGCTGTTGCCCCTTCAAACAAACTCCAGCATGGAGCTTGCTGTCCGCTGGTTACTGCCAAATAGCTCCTAGGCCAGAGCAGCTGTATACTGAGCTGCCGCCCAATTTTCCATCTGCTAATGACGCACGCCCTGAAATAATCTCGTGTCCCTCAGGTAGCTTTTGTCCGATGAGAAATCGTGCACGGGCGCCCTGCGAATCTCTGCAACCAGGCATACGACAGTCTCAGTGCTCGTCGATAAGTGCCTGGGTAAACGCATGTTTGTCAAACGCTCACAACACAGACAACCTAGCCACGGGCACGCTCCAGCACTTAGTTCAAGTCCTTCCACACCCAAATCTATATACACTCGCACTTAATTCTCGTCACGGTTCTTCAGCCAAGACGACCACAGCTATGGTGAGATACGCCATGCAGATGGGCTCCACCACCCACAGTAGCCCCCTGCCTCCCCGAAGTTGCAGGAACGAATGAACAGCTAAAACGTACCGTGTGAAGCTGACCAGCTATATCCAGTTCCTGACCAACATGCACCGCCGATCTAATGGGATGCTCCTCCTACCCACCTAAGCAAAACGCAAAACGTTTCGCATGCCTTATCAAGTGCAAATCTGCACTTGCTAGAGCACCTATAGTTTTGCGTGGAATCGGATTGCGCACCAATAGACGGCAGCCCATTCGCCTTTGCACACATTGCTTGGCATCATCGCACTCTCTGCTTATTCCTTCACGATACGCTGATGCTCGTGATGCAGGCGGGGACTGCGCATGCTTCGGTCACTCTAAAATGTTGAGACGGTGTCGCTTGTTCAAAAACTCCCCACCAAACGCTTTGCCTCCCGCACTCTGTTTACGCGTCCGAGGATGCCTTCACGTTTCGCTATACTTTTGCAGCATCTGTGCACCGGAAAACGCACATGGAAGAGGATCTCGAAGGGGCTTGCCTTTCTACACTGCCCCCAAAAGTTGCGATGTACAAATTGCAGTACCTGAACGCTCTACGCATGTCGCCACACTTCTATACATAACCACCACAAATATTGTGCCTTGGTGGGGCCGGTTGTATAGAGCTGATATTGCCTCAGGTGAAGTGCCAACAGGTCTCCAATCAGGGATAATAATTTTATATCAACACGGTGGCAGACGCCTGTAGGCCATCAACACCAAGCGGCCCCCATAGACCTGCACAACCAATCCCACAAACGTACATGCCGCCATGTGATCGAAGTCAAACGACACCCTTACAGCGCACGGTGACAAATTGCAGCCCATCTCAGAGACGCTGCCAATAACATGTGCCGTTGCCACAACGTTGCCAATGGATCCTTCCAGCATCTGCCCTGGCGTAACCTCACCCAAGTCGTCCGTCAACTACAAAAACATCGTTTTGTGTATCCAGTGCAAGTGGCGCCCATAATAAAGCTCTAATCTGCAGATTACTGACCATCTGCGTGCAACGGTACCAAACGCGAAGCAAGCTAAAGGTGCAGGTCGCTTCCCAGTATAGAGCATCGTATCAATTGCTGCCCTCACTATGAACGAGGTTGCATGAATTCAGCTCGGTTTCAGGCAACAAAACCAATGTTGTTAACTTACTACCGCGGAGCGTATTACCCACGCGGACCTCCCCATTCGTTTGCACTGCTGCAGCATCTAGATGCCCCACGAAGGCGGTCATCCCAGTCAATAACGATCACCTGCACTTGCACAACAAGCACTCTGTTACCCTTTGGCTTTATAACGGCGGAAACGCCATGAGGCAAACACCACACAGGTATCAAATGCACCTGGTGCTAGCAGCCCCTCAAACAATCCATTCCACCTTGAACAGTGTTAGCTTCCTATGTTGCCCCTTCAAACGAACGCCAGCATAAAGCATGCTGTCCGCTGGTTACTGCCAAACTGCTCTTATGCCAGTGCTGCTGTACCCCAATATTCCTCTTGCGGAAAACGCACTTGCTGGAATCATCTGATGCACCTCAGATAGCGTTCGCTTGATGAGGAATCCTGCATGGGCGCCTTGCGGATTAGTGCAACCAGGCATACCTCAATCAAGACCCTCCTCGATAATCACGTCGACTTTTTCCAGCGAACCAAACTGCGAAACGTTTCAGACGCTTTAACATTCACTTGCTAGACCGTCTGAAATACTTTGCATAAGATCGACCTGCGCATCAACTGATTGTAACCGATTCGCTTGCCCACAAAATGTTCGGCATCATCGCACTGCCTGCTTGTTCCTTCGCCATACGCTGATGATCGTGATGCAGGCACCGACTGCGCATTCGCCAGTCATTCTTTAATGCGTGTTGGAACTACCCGACTTGTTGGCAAGCTGCTCAGTAGAACCTTTTCCTTCCGAGCACTGTTTGGGCTGACGCTGATGCCGCCACGTTTCTCCATACGCGTGCAGCATCTTTGAATCAGAAAACCCGAACACAATGGGTTCTGGGCTACAACACCCAAGAAGGTTTGTGTTTTCTGCACTACCCCAAGCAGCTGCGATGTACAACGCTCGCTCAAACGTACCCCTAGATACCTTTCCGCGCACAAACCCTCACACCGCGCAACGTACACAACGGCCGGATACGGTGCCTAGGGACTGTTGTATAGCAGTAATATTGCCTCAGGTGGGGTGCCAAGAGGTCTCCAAAAAGGGTGATGACAATTCGTATCAACACGGTGGCGGACTCGGCAGACCATCAACACAGCCCATCTCCAAGACACTCCAAATAGCGTAGTCTGTTGCCGCAGCATTACCAATGGATCCTGCCAGCATCCGCCTTGCTTTAACCCCACCCAAGTCATCCATCAACAAGAAAACGTTGTTACGTGTACGCAGTACAGGCGGCACCATTGATTCGACAAAACGTTCGCCTGCACATCACTGACCATCTGCGTGCAACGGTACCAAATCCGAAGTAAG
>NW_013548523.1:0-2171 GCF_000499425.1 Eimeria acervulina
ACCCTAAACCCTAAACCCTACAGACCCCATTTCCCTCTCCGCTTTCTGGCCTAAACCCTCGCTCTTCCCCCCTCCCCTTTAAACCCTAAACCCTAAACCCTAAACCCTAAACCCTAAACCCTAGGATGTCAATGAACGTACTTGAAATAGCTTTTCTTTTATAATAGCACTCGTAAATATATCTGGATCGCTGATGATGAACGCGAAAGACAGCCCACGACGCTTCACACTTTCTCTTGCCTTCATGCGGCTCTGCTTCTGCTGCTCGCATTTGCCTCTCAAACTCTAAAAGAGGCGGTGCTATCAAGTCCCAACCCTCAGGGGGCTGTGCATTTCCACTTAGCCGCACTCGCGGCATCCTAAACCCTAAACCCTAAACCCTAAACCCTAAACCCTAAACCCTAAAAGTTTTTGATAGTTTAAAAAAATATTATAATCGGAATGCGAAAATAGTATATTAATTCTATAGATGTAAAATAAATTATATATAAATTTCTATTTATTCAAGCGATGATATCCTGCTAGGGTTTAGGGTTTAGGGTTTAGGGTTTATGGGCTGTATATGGAAATACAAATGCAGCAAAACACCAAAACAGAAGAAAAAGAGCAAAATAAACAAATTCAATTCAAAAGCGAGGGATTAGAGACTAGGGTTGAAGGTTTAGGGTTTAGGGTTTAGGGTTTAGGGTTTGGGGGGCCCCTAAGGTGGGGCTGAAAGCTGCTGCTGCATGCCAAGGCTCTGCGGCCTCAAGGGTTTAGGGTTTAGGGTTTAGGGTTTACGGTTTGTATCATCAGAGAGGCACTCGGGAAAATTTTTCTCGCTGTCTTTGTGTTTATTTTAGTCTGGTTGGAGGGCCCTGCCCTGACGCAAAGGGCCAAACCCTAAACCCTAAACCCTAAACCCTAAACCCTCGTCTCCTTGTGAGGAGGCCGCATGAATTTGCTCTCCCTGGAGGAGAGGCTTAGTCGTTACATTGATAAAACCCTAAACCCTAAACCCTAAACTCTTTTTCTTTGCTGTTCCGCTGTCCGTTGCGGGCGCTGAGGGCAGAAATCAAGACCTCCTACTCCTCTAAACCCTAAACCCTAAACCCTAAACCCTAGCAAATGCATCATTTGAGGCAGCAATGGTCGGACTTGATGGGATCGATAGACGATCCCAATCAATCTTTTACCGACGAGAATGTGTGCAAGTATTTCCTTACAGGGCTTTGCCCCCACGACTTATTCGAGAACGAAGTAAACCCTAAACCCTAAACCCTAAACCCTAAACCCTTTCCTTGGCTGCTAACACCCTTAAGAACCCTTCTTCATCAGCCGACGTACGCAGTATTACTACGAGGCACCAACTAATGGCATGTCTTCAGCGCTTCTGGGGGTACCTAGGGTTTAGGGTTTAGGGTTTAGGGTTTAGGGTTTAGGGTTTGGGATGGCGCTTGTTGTTGCGCTCTGCAGGCGGGCTTCCTTACTCTCAACATCCGCAATGTGAGTCTCTCTGCTAGGGTTTTGTGGTTTCGTTCGGGGTTTGATTAGGGTCTAGGGTTTAGGCTTTAGGGTTTGGGGGCGTGAAGTTGTTAAGGGTTCCAAGGATTGCTGATTTAGGGTTTAGGGTTTAGCGTTTAGGGTTTCAGCGTCGGAGGTTGGTGTTTGTGTGTGTGCGGCTTCTTCTTCAGAACTACCATAACATGAAGGTAAGGGGTTTGACTTGCTCAGGGTTTAGGGTTTAGGGTTTAGGGTTTAGGGTTTGTGGTTTCTGGTTTAGATCAAGTTTTACTTAGGTTCCCGCAAGAAGAGACCCATAGAAATGAAGGGCTTGAATTGGGGATTTAGGGTTTAGGGTTTAGGGTTTAGGGTTTGTGGTTTGTGGTTTAGAACAAGTTCTACTTGGGTCCGTGCAAGAAGAGACATATAGAGACGCTTCGAGATCAGTACTTTGAAGCAAGAAAACAGAAAAGATATGGGTTTGAAGAATTAGCTGTACAATTATGCAGAGCCTTAGTAGAAGAAGCAGATAAAAAGGTTCAAACCGCCCAGGTAAACGAGGGTTTAGGGTTTAGGGTTTAGGGTTTAGGGGTTTTGGGCTGTTTTGAATCACGTAAAAAAAGGGTTTAGGGTTTAGGGTTTGTTATATGTCAAGGTTTACTTGGGCAGAGGTTGGTGCCCAGGGCACA
>NW_013548522.1:0-3438 GCF_000499425.1 Eimeria acervulina
AAGCAAGTTGTGTAGCTATTGGGTAGCAGAAAAGCAAGCGGAACCTATATTGCTGGCGGGTGTCGTTCATTTAGCGATACTAGCTGAACTGGTTTGTGCTGGGCGTCCGTAGAATTTGTGCATTGAAGTCTTCTCCCCGAGGCAACGTGCTCATAGCCTTCTGCATAATACGTATTGGCAGCGTGGCACTGAAGAGGGAGGTCCTCAGTTGGAGCACGCCTGCTTTTTCCTGTAGATCTTGACCACCTTCGATTGTCATCAGTCTTGTAGCAAGGCACATTCTGGCAGGGACACCCCATGCAGCCAGCAACATGGTTTTGCAATGAGCATGGGGTTGGCTGGTTTACTCTTGTTCAAATCAGCTTCATATGCCGATGCGTATATAGGCAATATTTGGGGAGGAGCATGGAACCTGCCTATGTGCACATCGTGGTGCTGTGGGGTCTGGGGGACCGTTTACGGCTGCGATGTGGCTAGGCCTTTTCTGGCGTTACGATTGAGCGTTGGTTTGGAGGTGCGCCGACAAGGAACATATCACCAGAAACAATTCTGGAGCACGCGAATAAAAGCCATTTCCATGGCGTGGTTCCGGGTACTTTGACATATTAGATTGTATGAGGGCAGGCATGGATGGAAATGTGCATGCTTGCGCGAGTACGGTGCTGCGTTATGAGTAGAAGAGGGAACTCGATTTTGCGTTAATCAAGGTTTTCTTTGGAATCTACTGGGGCAGGGTGTTTCAGCGTTTGGGATATGCATTCGTGGGACAGGGTCTGGCATTACACACCCTGAGCGTCGTGGTGACGTAGTGTATGTGCAAGCAGCAAGAAATACGTTGTGATAGGGGTAAAGTATTTAGTAGTGTTGATGCCGATGTCGTGTGTATAGTGGGAGTTGTTATACCACGAACGGACTACCAATTGGCAGCGCTGATGTCTGCCTGCGTGTAGGAAGAGTTGTTCTACCTCGAGCGGAGTATCGATGGGTGGCCCGCTCCCAAGGGGGCGACCAAAGTAGATTGCTTCTGTCCGGTCGGCGTTTGCACAGAAGAAGGCAGGCATGACTCCTAGCGCAGGCGAATGGTTCTGGTTTGCCGAGATTCGTTAAGCTGTTTTGCGCTTGACACGGGCGCAATTTATGAATGTGTCACTGGTCTGGTTTCGAGCTAGCCGTGGGAGGAGGTGTGGGTAGCAACTTTCTATAATCATTGGAAATGCGGGTGATAGTGCACGCGTTGGGTCACATGCGTTTTACATCTTTGACGTCTTGCAATTTTCGGGCTGTCGTGCGTCTTGTAAAAATGGAGGATTCGGCAAGGACACATCATGCGTCCATCCCGATCGTTCGGCAATTAGTATTACGCTGGGACTTAGTTCGGTTTCCTGGGTTCCTTGACAGCTGTCTCTATTGCTACGACTATGCGCAGTGTTTGTTGGGGAGTCAGGGCACTTGCATTTGCGAGCGCTGTGGGCTTATGCAGTTCATGTGTGCGGGTTTTCTGCGCTTGTGTGGCAGGGCCTTCTCATGCGTGGCTATCGCGGCATGATTTGCGTAGACGGTACGCATACACAACCGAATTCTCTGCTCGCTCATGGGCACTGCTGCGCTTCATGTATTTTGACGTCAGTCATGGATGGATATGTGCATGCGTGCACATCAATAGTGTCGCAGTGTGGAAAGCAGTGGAAGTTCGCTCTGCTTTAACATTTCTCGTTTTGGGGATATACTGGGGTAGGGCGTTGCGGCGTTGCGATGCGGTTTGCGAGACGAGAAGGGACCTGGTCGAATCTGTGACGCAGCATATGCGCAGCGCATTACTTAATGGGATCCAGCAGCGACAACGCAGTGATTTGTGCCGAACGCTTAGAAATATCGGTGGAAAAATTGGTTGTGCACGGGAGGAGAAACTCTGTGGAGGACGGTAATGGTGAAGGGCGGGCAGCGGCCGATATTGCGGGGAGTAAGCATTGCATCTATTCTCTCGGCGTTTTGCGCATTTGGGCAGAAGGGAGCTAGTATCGCACAGGATGTCTCTGCTCTGGCCAGACTAGTCACGCTGTCTTATTTGGAATTGCTGCAATTATGAATGCTTCACTGTAATTCTTTCGAGCTAGGCGTCTAGCAGCAGGGTGTTCGTAGCAGCTTTCCATGATCACCAGAGTCTAACGCGATGCAGGACGCAATAGGTCGTGGGCGGTGGGCATCTTGTACATCCTGGATATTTTTGATTATCGCTGATCTTCCAACAGGAAGCGACTGGCCAGCGACGCCCCTTACAATCAGCCGCATCGTTGGGCATTTGGTATTGAGTGCGGGCTTGGTTCACTTGGTCTGGTTGAAATAAGCTCCCTTCCCAGATAGGAGTACGCGCACGATTTACCCGAATGCTAGATTTGCATCTGCGCTCATCGTGCGGATATGCGGTTTTGGTTGCACATGTTGACGGCTGTGGCGTGGTGAATTCTTTTCCGGCCCTATGACTGGGCATCGTTTTTGATGCAAGTTATGCACATTGTAAAGAGCGATAGACGGGGAGAAAAGAAACGTTTAACAATCAGAACAGTTTGCAGGACGTCTAGATAGCACAAAGCAAGACCATTCTCTTGGCGCGGCGATTGGTACTGCCACGTATCAGCTTGTATGAAAAATGAGATGGGCGCGTGCGTGCATGCATGCAGATTTGTGCAGTTGCAGTGCGAGAAGTGGCAGCTCGTTCTGTTTTAGCAGTGGTCTTGTTTGATATCCACTGGAGCAGGGTGTTTTGCAGTTGCAGTGTAGGTTGCGAGAGAGAGCGTGGCATTAGAAAAGCCCTGAGTGGATCGCCGACGCAGTACTTGTGCAGTGCAGGGCGTGGCAGGACGCAGAAGCTACTGCTCGTTGACTTGTGTGAAGCGTTTATTAGTATTGATGGCGGGCTTGGTTAGATATGGTGGGTTTTGCTCTCCCACGAAGTGGGCTAGCGAAGGGAGGGCCGGAGCCGAGGGTGCGACCAGCATGAATTGCTTCTATTCTCTCGGCTTTTACACAGGGGAAAGCGCGACTCGTACTACAGGCGGATGGTTCTGGTTTCCCGAGATTCGATACGCTATTTTGTTTTCTTAGCGTGTGCAATTTATGAATATGTCATTGGGCATTTTCTGGAGTTAACTATGTCGCCGCAAGGAGCGCTGGCTGCAACTTTCCATAATCATTAGAGGCGATTGTGATATAGGACGCCTTCTTTCATGTGCGCTTTTATATCGTGCACACCATGCACCTTTATACGCTCGTGGGTCTTGCAACGAGAAGGGATTAAACAAGGAGACCCCACACAGCAAGCAGCATCGTCCGGCATCTGGTATTGAACTTGCTTTTTGTTCGTTTGCGCTGGTTGATTAGATTAGATGCTTCTGCCGGTAGAAGCATGCGTACTATTAGCATGGATCCTAGGTGGCCTGC
>NW_013548521.1:0-2724 GCF_000499425.1 Eimeria acervulina
AAACATAGATAAAGATATATATATATATATAAACAACAAAATATATATATATATATAAACAAACATATATAAATATAAACAAATAAATATATATATCTATATATATATAATGCTTACTGGTTCAGAAAGAAAAGTATTTTGAAGGATATGTTCGAGGGTTTCACGAGAAGAAGCGGGTCGATCGGCGTCAGAGAAGTGCAGCTGTAAATCTAAAAAGATATCAAAGTGAGATCTTTGTGAATTACAGCCTGAGCATAAAATATAAGTTAAATGCTGTCCTGCGAATAGATCTGTGACGATAGACCTTTCGTTTCTTAAGCTCTCATACCACGACTTAGCACTACATTCTTGAATGTTTTCTTGCTTTGTATCTTTTATATCCTCTTTAGGATCAGCAATATACACCCGATTTGTCTCGCAAGATATACACTCAAGTAATATACATAAAAACTCATGTGCATCACTCTGTCTATTACCTCTAAACTCAGCATATTCTCTTCTTAATAAACGCAGTAATGTGCTGCAATTCAATACCCTTCTCTTGCTGCTGCTGCTGCTGCTGTTGCTGCTGCTGCTGCTGCTGCTGCTGCTGCTGCTGCTGCTGGTATATACTTGCTGCAGCAGCTTCACCAAAGCTAAAGAGAGATGTCCTTTGAATAGCGAGTCTTTATTAAATTGATAATTTTTATAATTTATCGTCAAAAAATAAAGACATAAACTTCGAGCAGCAAACAACAACTGCAGCACAGCGCTGCAGTAACATGTATTGCCGCTGTTTTCAATCCCTGCTGCTCTTCTCTTCAAAGCATTAAAAAAAGATAAAGATAAAGAAGGTGAAGATAAAGATAAAGAAGATGAAGATAAAGATAGAGAAGGTGAAGATAAAGAAGATGAGGATAAAGATGAAGACGAAGAAGAAGCAGCAGAAGAAGAAGGAACAGCAGCAGCAGAAGCAGAAGGAGCAGCAGCAGCAGAAGCAGCAGGAGCAGCAGCAGTAGAAGATGAAGAAGCAGCAGAAGAAGAAGTAGCAGCAGAAGGAGAAGCAGCAGAAGAAGTAGCAGAAGGAGAAGCAGCAGAAGAAGCAGGAGGAGAAGCAGCAGCAAAAGAAGCAGACACAGAAGCAGCAGCAGAAGAAGCAGCAGCAGAAGCAGCAGCAGCAGCAGCAGAAGAAGAAGAAGAAGAAGAAGAAGGTAAAGAATTAGAGTTAGAGATAGCAGCAACTGCTGCTGCTGCTGCTGCTGCTGAAGTCTTGTTGTTATACATTTTCTTAGTTTGTTATTATCGAAATAAATAATATAAATAAATATTCACAATTAAAATTAATAATTAATAAAAATAAATATAATATCAATTAAAGAGAAGAGAGGGGCTTACAAGCCGATGCAGAGACAGCTGCAAACAAAAACAAAACAAAGAAAATAATAAATATATAAATATATAAATATATATAAATATATATATTTATATATATTTATATATCTATATTTATATATATTTATTTTAATTAATCTGCAAACAATTAATTAAATTAATATTTATTATTTGTTTATTTGTCTCACTTCAAATTATTTTAACTTCTTCTTTTTTTGCTGTTACTGAAGGAGAGAAGATTGTTTAAATAAATAAAATATAATATTTAAATATAAATGTACAATTAAAGGCTGTTAAATAGAGATAAAAAGATATATTTTATTATTTGTTTTCGTCTGCAGCAAACAGCGAGAGAGTAGAGTAGAAGAGAGACCCTAAACCCTAAACCCTAAACCCTAAAATTAAAAAGCATAAACTTATTATTTCAAAGTAATAAGACGCTTATTTATTCATTCAAACCCTCAAAAAAAACAAGAAAGAACTCTTAACAATCAACAAACAGCCGTCCTTATCAAAGGTCTTCTTAGCCGTGCAGCAGCAGCAGCAGCAGTAGAAGATGAAGCAGCAGCAGCAGCAGCAGCAGCGGTGGCGGTGATAATAATATATTTCTTGTTGCTTGAGTGTTATTTATTTTCTTTTTATTTATTTTATTATATTTATTTGTATTTATTTTTGTTTATTATTTAAATTAAAAAGAATTAAAGATAAATAAATATATATTATTTCTTTGTTGAGTAAATTAATGTAACAGGGGGCCCTTCACTTTTGCTGCTCTGTTTTCGCAGCAGCAAACAAAAAGAAAAAATATATTTAAATGTGTTTAGATATTTAAATTCGGTTTATTTATTTTTATTTTTATTAAATTATAATTATATTTATTTACTTTATACTCTGCAACATCCTAACAGCTGCAGCAACAACAAACAGCAGCTCTCTGCTTCTTTTTCTTGTTTGTTAGTCTCTTTAATATCTTTTCTTTACATTTAAATATTCATTTTAATTGTTTTAATAGATAAATAACATAAAAATAAACTATTTTCATACAAATAAAAAACAAATATATATATATATATGTATATACATGTACAAAGCTGCAGATACAGCCGAAGGCTGCGGAGCTGACTATACACCCCAGAACAACAACAAAATCTGTTTAATAAAATCAAAATATTAAAATAATTAAAAATTAATAAATAAATAATTTGCAGTGGAGTTGTCTGAGGAAGTCTCGTGCGTATAAACAGCGGAAACAGAAAAAAAGGAAGGCCACCTGCTGCAGCTGCTGCTGCTGCTGCTGCTGCTGCTGTTGCTGTTGCTGCTGCTGCTGCTGCTGCTGCTGCTGCTGCTGTTGCT
>NW_013548520.1:0-3375 GCF_000499425.1 Eimeria acervulina
TCCCGCAACGCACGATGATGCATCAAACTGAGGGGAAAACCAATCTCAAGCTGCTTACTTAGTAACCTTTCAAAAGAAAACGATACCTCCAACAAAGGACCTCTCACACCAGTACGACAAATAGCCATGCACATCTAAGGGGCACTACGCGCTCCCTCCATGCTAACGCACCATGCACACACCAGCACTCGCTTGTCTGCAAACGCTTGTAGCAACGCTGCCATGCGGCACACAGACGATACAAAAAGATGCAAAAACACATCATACTCTCCGAACTACCATACGCCCGCGCGTCGTTTTGCCCAACAGGTCACAGGAGGTTTGCAACGCACTGGCTGCATGCCCAACAAGCCAGAGGACGCTGACTCCAAACGTACACGTTCGGTACCGGAGCCGCTCAAGCCTGCCACACAGCCCACCGTACTAACGCCTTTCTGCATACACTCACAATCCAGACCCCAACCAAACAAACCCTCCAAAGGTGCACACGTTCTCCCCAATAAACGTCATGCAGTTTCGACGACACCTAAAGCGGCAGCCGTTGCACAATCACACCATGCCAAAACTCTTCAAACCCTTGCCTCCCGCAACGCGCGATGATGCATCAAACTGAGGGGAAAACCAATATCAAGCTGCTTACTTGGTAACCTTTCAAAAGCAAACGATGCCGGCAACAAAGGACCTCTCACACCAGTACGACAAATAGCCACCCACATCCAAGGGGCACTACGCGCTCCCTCCATGCTAACGCACGATCTACACACGAGCACGCGCTTGTCTGCAAACGCTTGTAGCAACGCTGCCATGCGGCACGCAGGCAATACAAAAAGATGCAAAAATACATCATACTCTACCTACGAGCACATGCCAGCCCGTCGTTGTGCCCAACAGGTCATAGGAGGTTTGCAACGCACTGGCTGCATGCCCAACAAGCCAGAAGACGCTGACTCCAAACGTACACGTTCTCTATGGCAGCCTCTCAAGATTGTCACAAAGCGCACCGTACTAACGCCTTTCTGCATTCCCGCACCATGCTGACCCCAACCAAACAAACCCTCCAAAGGTGCATACGTTCTCCCCAATAAACGTGATGCCGTTTCGACGGCACCTAAAGCGGCAGCCGTTGCACAATCACACCATGCCAAAACTCTGCAAACGGTTGCCTCGCGGCAACTCACCGAGCGTACGATCGCGCATCAAATTTAGGGAAGGCGATTACTAGCGCAGAAACTGTCCGCCGCCACACCCTCCCAGAACCAGGCTCAGTCCGCCTGAAATGCCATCTCGACTGTACCCATCTCCCCAAGCAGTCACTCTCCACGTGGACTTACTTAATCGCGGCGTGAACATGATACCTCGGCGATCTTCAGCTATGAACTCTAAGCTGCACCTCGCTGCCAGCGAGCACAAAACGAAAATGCTCCCCCATGTTGAAAAGCAGGCTCCAGCACCCCCCCAGTGCCAATACTGCCATGCGCAGTATGGGTGCCAAAGCGCTTGCTTGGAAGCCTCCCTAAAACAAATGACGCCTCCAACAAAGGACCCCTCACACCAGTACGACAAATAGCCACGCACATGCATGCAGCACTACGCGCTCCCGCCATGGCATAGACACGATATATGCACGAATACGCAGGCCTGCAGCAAATCGTAGCGATTCTTCCATGTTGCACGCAGAAGATGCAAAAAGACATTACGCCCTTCGAACTAGCATACGCCGCTGCCGTTGTTTTGCTACGCGAATGCCTGGATGTTCCCAACGCACGAGCTACATGGCCAACTAGCCGGAGAGGATGCCTGCAAACGTACACTTCTGTATTGGTAAAGCCCGTCACAAAGAGGACCGTACTAGCGCCTTCCTGCATGCACGCACAATGCTGACTTCAACCAAAGGGACCCTCCAAAGGTGCAGACGTTCTCGCCGATGAACGTCATGCAGTTTCGGCGTCTGTTTCAAGGGTGAATTCCTGAATATTGTTGTGAGCAAAATACGTAAGAGATCCTCACGTATTAGGAAAAGGATGCACCTGGCTGCCCAGATGCTCAAAAACAAATGCATCCCAATGTTCGGAGGCAGGCTGCAGCACCCAGGCAGGTGCGACTGCCGCCGCAACAGGTGTCGGTGCCATGCCGCTTACTTGGAAGCTGTTGAAAAACAAAGAATGGCTTTCACGAAAGGCCATACCCCGGTACGACGAACAGTCATACATGAATAGCTAGCGTACTACTGGCTACCTCCAAGCTAAGAGATGATGCACTCACTAGCACGCTGGTCTGCAAAACCCTTGTAGCAATGCTTGCACGCCAGGGGATACAAAAAGGCAACATACCCTCCGTACTAGCATGCGCCGCGCCCGTCGTTTCACGGAGCGGATGGCTGGCTGTCTGCAACGCAGTTGTTGCATGGCCGAAGAGCCCGAGGACGATGCCTGCAAGAAAACGCTCAGAGACGGAACCGCTCCAGTTCGTCACAGGATGCATCTCATTCACACAGTCGCTCGGTAGTCCCGTTCTGGGGGGCCTAGCAAAGTAAGCCCTTCTGAAACTGCAGAGGGTTTCACAAATGAACGCTGGGAATCTTTTGCGTCAACTACGGCCGTAGGGTTGCATAAGAAGACAAATGGCAAAAGCCCCTCGAAGCCTTGCCGTGCACAACGCACCCACCGCAAGAGAAAGCGCGACCCAGGTGAAACCGCCTACCGGTCTTACCTGCATCAATACATCTTTCCCCTGCCATTCTTAGAATGTATCACACTCTCAAGAAGTTCTTCCCCTTGGCGCCCATAGAACCACTCTAAAAATCCGTAAAGACCGCAAACTGTTCCAAACAAGCATTCTTGCCACTTCCCGAATATCGTTCGCCACAAGCCAACGCACGCATCCTATCAGGTAAATTTGGCGCAGCGCATCAACGTCGACTTTAGGGGGCACCGCACACTACAATCAATGTCGTTTCGAGCTCTCCAGAGCAGCAGGCGACTCACATTCTAAGAAACAATGCACGATGTTAAATGCATTATGTAAGCGCAAAGGCCGCAAAATATTCCAAACGAGCACCCTTGCCACTTCCCGAATATCGTTTGCCACACGCCAACGCACGCATCATACCAGGTAAGTTAGGAGCTGCGCATTAACGCCGAGTTTAGCGGGCACCGCACACTACAATCAATATCATTTCGGGCTCTCCAGAGTCGAATGCGACTCACCTCCTCCTAAGTAGCAATGCACAATGTTGGCTGCGCTATGTAAGAGCAAACGGAATCCGGTAACGCTGCAGGCTCACCGTCACAACAACAATACTGTCGGGTTCGCCTGATGTTTCCCAACGAATTACCAACTGTCAAGACCGCGCATCCACCAAAACGCTAACCGGCC
>NW_013548519.1:0-3686 GCF_000499425.1 Eimeria acervulina
TTGGTAGAGCGGCAGACTGTAGATGGTGCAGTAATCTGTTGGTCCCTGGTTCGATTCCGGGTTGCCGGACATTTTTCGTCCTGGCCTCAGCTGTCATTCCATCCAAGCATGTAGATAGATACTCAACATAGTAGTTGGCCATCCTACGTGAATAGAACAGTTCTTTACTAAAAGAGGCACGCTCCACCACCACTAGCCTGCTGCTTTGTTCACCAAAACTCACGATAGCTATCATGGGTCTGCACAGACACAGGACCAAGGACCATCGACCGCACGCTGTGGTTTGTGCTCACTTCGCTGTATTGCAACTGGCTAAAACCCTGCTCGAATTCTGTGTGGATATTTTTGGCTTTTGGAAGCGGTAGGTTTCTTTGCCTGTGTTGTAGCAAGCCTGAGCAAGGTGAATAGGTGCACCAATTTTGGCGTGGATGTATGCTAGACAGAGCCGAATATAAGCTGGGCAACACTGAAGGATGCTGGTGCATGGCTGGAAGTGGATGGCGTGAACGGGAGTGCGGCTGCGGTGCATATGGTCCGCGAGTTACAACAAAGAGTGCCGCTTCTGAGGGGTGGAGTGCTTCTCTCTGAATTATCCAATGTGCCTGCGCCGCTTTTGTCAGGATGCATCCACACCAGCGGCGAGCCCAGCCGCTCCTCGCCTCAACTATTCTGACCGTATTGCAGCTCGAAACAGCCCTCGGCTGAGGCGTGCGGCTCGTTACATTTTGTAGTGAGTGACGCACAGGAACATGGCGTTGAATGGATAAACACAAAAGTACGCAGTACGGTCCCTCCCACGTGCGCAATTTTGTGCATAGACCGATACGCGCCAAGGCTTTCATTCTGAATCTAAAACGAGTACAACCAAATGCACGTCAAACGCCGGCACTCTCAAACGAAGGCATCCAAATTATCTTACAAAGTGCAGATAGTAAATAGACGACCTGGACTGACGGGGAATTGAACCCCGGACCTTTTGCATGCAAAGCAAACGTGATACCCCTACACCATCAGCCCTTACGAAAAAAGTCCTTGGCCAACCCCGTGACTTCCGTTGCGCTGCTTTTGGCAATATGTGAACTGAGGATGAATGGGCTGACACTCTGTGCCTTCGGTGGCCCAGGCAGTCTGGGTGACTCGGCATGCCTGTGTCGGGTGGCGGACAGCGTGATAGACAGGAAATGTTAAGGATATGGACACGCTGCATAAAAGTGATATGCCGCTTCGGCGGCTGCGCGTAAGGACGGCACAAGCATCGCTTTTCCTCTGCTGACCTCTATTGGATGCTGCAAAACACACAAACACCCACAGATGCAGCTGGTGGATTGCTGCGGTTTGATTGGTACGCCGACAGATGAAGGAGATCAGCAAAAACGCCGCCTTCACTCAGCTAGGGAACTCTAGTCACAACCAGAGCTCGCACCGCCAACATAAAGACTGATAGAATATGCTTGTTGGTGAAACGAAACATTTTCGGAGGAGGCCCATGCTCTTGCTAACTCGCCCACGGTTTGTGGTGGGCGGCTCGCAACCGCTTCTTTCGAAATGCCTGACGCCTCGTCATCTCTCATTTGTCCGCCCTATTGGATGGGTAGGAGTAGCTTTCCTGGTTTCCCGCGAGGCTCCAATGGCAGTCTACCTACTAGCAGAAGCAACGGTGAATGCTCTACACGATCGTTGTGTGGCACCAACTGTCGCTCGATGCGTCATTTGTTAGATGCCAACCCCACTGATATACCACAAGGGTGCATTCAGCTCATATGCAGACATCAGGTAGGAAGGCGCGGGGACAAGGTCACCGGCGATAGCTCAGTTGGTAGAGCGGCAGACTGTAGATGCTGCGGTAATCTGTTGGTCCCTGGTTCGATTCCGGGTTGCCGGACTTTTTTCGTCCTGGCCTCGGCGCCACTCCATCAAAGTATTCACATTCGAGGCTCAGCATAGTAGTTGGCTGTCCTGCATGAATAGAACAGGTCTTTACTAGAGGAATCACGCTCCACCACCACTGGCCTTCTCATATGTACAGGACAACACAAGGCAACTATATCGGGGCAGCACGCAGGCAGCGCGAACGATTACCAATTACATGCAGTGCTCTACGCTGACTTCGTTGTATTGCAACTGGAAACAACCCTGCTCGAATTCTGTCTGGAGAGTTTTGGTTTCTGGTATCGGTAGGTCTCTTCATGTTGTAGCAAACCTGCGCGAGGTGAGTAGGTGCATCGATCTTTGCGTGGATGCATGCTAGACAGAGCCGAATAGATGTTTGGCAGCACCGAAGGATGCTGGTGCATGGCTGGAAGTGGATGACTGGGACGCACCTGCATTTGGGCACAAGCTGCTCCACGAGTTACAACAAGGAGGGCGGCGTCCAACACCTAGCCCCCTTGCCTCTGAATTACCCAATGTGCCTGTGCAGGTTTTGTCAGGACGCTTGAGGAGAAGAGGTGAGGCCAGCGGCTTTTCGCACATCCTCGCCCCAACTATTCTAATTGTATTGCAACTCAACACAGCTCTCGGCTGAGGGCTCTGGTATGTTACTTTTTGTACTGAGTGGGACTTTGTGTACTGAGTGGCGCGCAGGAAGATGGCGCTCAGTGGATAAACACAAAAGGAAGCAGTACGGTTCCTTCCATTCGCGCAATTTTGTGCATAGACCGATACGCCAAGACCTTCATTCTGACAGAGACGAATACAACCAAATGCTCGTCAAACGCCGGCAGTCTCAAACGAAGGCATCCAAATTATCTTACAAAGTGCAGATAGTAAATAGACGACCTGGACTGACGGGGAATTGAACCCCGGACCTTTTGCATGCAAAGCAAACGTGATACCCCTACACCATCAGCCCTTAATCAGCACTTCTCGCTCCACTCCTGTGACTTCCTTTGCACTGCTTTTGGCAGTATGTGGAACTGAGGATGAATGGATTGGCACTCTGTGCCTTCGGTGGCCCAGGCAATCTTGCTAGGTCGGCATGTGCTGAGTGGCAGACAGCGTGACAGATGGGAAATGTTAAGGATATGAACACGCTGCAACGCGGAGATATACCACTTTGGCGGCTGCGCGTAAGGACGGTGCAAGCATCGCATTACCTCTGCCGGCCTCTATCACGTGCTACGAAAGACGCAGAGAGCCTGAGGCCGAGCCGGTTGATGCTGCTCATGGTTGGTACGAGGACAGATGAAAGAGCTCGCGCGAAAACCCCACCCTCATTCAGCCAGGGAACCCTAGTCACAACCAGAGCTCAAAATGCCTATACAAACACTGAGAGAATATGCTTGCTGGTGAGACGGAAAATTTTCACATTTTCTAAGGATCCCCAACCTCTTGCTAAGCCGTCCGACAATTGTGGTGTGGGGCTCCGCTCCCTATCTCTTCCTTGAAATGGCCAACGCCTCGCCATCTCCCATTTGGCCGCTCGGATGGGTGGGAGGAGCTCTCCTGGATTCTCGCGGGAGGCCAACATAGAAATGTACCTATTAACGCGCGGATGCTCTACACGATCGTTGTGTGGCATCAGCGTTTGCGCGACTTCTCATTTCTTAGATACTACCCCGACTGATTTGCCCCAAGAATGCACATAGCTCATGTACAGCCATGAGGTAGAAAAGCAGGGGGACAAGGCCACCGGCGATAGCTCAGTTGGTAGAGCGGCAGACTGTAGATGGTGCAGTAATCTGTTG
>NW_013548518.1:0-3014 GCF_000499425.1 Eimeria acervulina
CAGAATCAAAGCAGCCAACGAAAACATCCGGAAGAGCAAAAAAACCATTCCAAGCATGCTAACGCGGCAGCCCCCCACCCCACGCCCATTCCCCCATATATACCTATACATACATATATAAAATATATACTCGAAAGAAATTCTACGCATAATATGAATGTTCATATTCAAGACACCCCTAGCAGCAATACGCAATTCGTGTCAAGAAGAACTGTTGAAACGGACTTGCTGTCATGTCGCTAATAACGCGGAGGCAAGTGAGGCCCGCAACATCTGCTGCATCAAGAAGAGCCTGTCTGTTTTGTTCTCTAAACCAAGAAGGGCAAGCAATCACAACTTCTCCAACGGGCCTCTGCGTGCTGGCTTCTGCTACGTGCTTCAACTTGGTTAGAAATGCAGCACAAATACGGACAGCGCCCACCACCTCCTCCTGATCCCCCAAGCGTACCTGCAGCACAGACACTCATAGAAAAAAAACAACAGTTGAATGGGATTAGCGCTTAGTGTTAAATGCGTCTGCTCTTCCCAACGACCTTTCTGATTTGCAAGAGTTTACTCTTCAACACAAATTTGTTGTTCTGAATGGGATTTCTGTTTTGAGTGGGTTTGCTGTTTTGGATCTATCTGCTGTTGGCGCAGACGGCAAGGAACACACACATGCGGTGAGAAACTTAAGATCTAAACCAAAGAAGAGAAATACGGGGGAAAAGCAAAAGGTGGCGAAGATACGGCAAAACGGCAGAGACGCATAGCATGACTGACCTCCACATCACTGACGGGAAAACAAAGAAAAAAACAAGAGATATGAACCCAACACCGCCACAGACGGAGAGGCAGACAGGGAAGTGCAGGGAGATACAGAGCGGTAAACATACTAAAGATGGCAGGGAGATTGAACGAACAAAACAAGCACACGCAAGCAAGCAAACAACCAAAGGCAAACGGAGAATGTTAAACAAACAAACGAGCAAACAAACGAATGTCAGCACGAACACGGGCGAACAAGCAAACAATAGCTGAATACACAAACAAGGCAAACCAAACAAAGCTCAGCAGGCATACAAGCACACGAACAAGCAAATGGAGTGAAACCAACAAGCTTAGGTGAACAAATAGAGCTAAAGAACCGCAAAAACAAAGAAACAAACCAACGCACATACACGCACGCATGCATACACACAGAGACGAGAAAAACACTCAGAAGAAAACAAACAAGCAAACAAACGAACAAACAAGCAAGCAGGCTTACGCGGTACCCCGCCACCCCGCCTTCCGCTTCTGCAATTTCGGCCAATTGGAATCCCCTTTCGCGGCCAACGCGAGGAGAATCCGCAAACATTTCCCCCAACAAATTCTTGAAGGCGCGGCAACACGCCTTTGCCTGACTCCTCACCTAAACAGCAAAACAACGAAGCAGAAAAGCGAAAAAAAAAACACACAGAACGATATCATGCACAAAGACGAAGGCATCGTCCCAACCAGCGCGAAGGGGATGAGGAGAGACGCCAACGAACAAGAAGGACGTATTAACACCAACACAGTTCGCTACAAACCCCGGACAAAAATGACTGCACGGCGTAACCTCAGAAGGAAGCTGTACACCGTACACTATCCCCTCAGGGCCTCATGCACCTAGACCCCAAACATCCAGGGGCAGGATCTGAAGAACAGTAATGATGCTGGGAAAATAATGGCACAGACGACCACGCCCTAGGGAACTCCGCAACAAACCCTCAAAAGAAAAGCAAAACGAGAAGCAAAACCCACACAAGCGTCAACCCAGGCATGAACGTAAATCGAGACTGCTATAGACGAATTCTGCTGCAGACGGTCTCCTTCAGAAGCAACAAATGTCTGCATGCATTAGCATGCAGCTCTGTTGTTCCCCTTTTTGTCGTTACGGCAGATGTTGCTGCTGCCCCTGTCCCTGCTGTTGCGGCTGCTGCTCCTACTCCCAAGAGCATGAAGACAGTAGTGTGCGTTGATGGGGCTGCACGGGAGGCTTGTATGCGCGTACCAGCGGGGCTGCATGATCTCCCATAAGTCTGTGGCCTTGAGAAAAGAGTACGAGAGAAGGAGTAAGGCGGTCAGCCAGCTCGGTGCGAATGACAGAGACGGCGCCCCTGTTGATGGTCGCCAAGACACTGTTCTGTGTGCCTAGGTCAATACCCAACACCGCCATTGTCGTGCGCTTAATTACTTCTAAACACGAAACTCAGAAAGAAAAGAAAAACAACACTCTACGCAGCAGGAGCAGGAGGCCCGCTGCTACAAGCTCCGGGCGACACGAGGACACCAGCGCCAACGACTCAAACAAAAACTGAAAAAATGAATTTGTCTTTAAATACTCGAAACAATAAAAACGCAGCTGACAACCTAAAACAAGCACAACGCTTCCCTCAAGCCTCTCTAGTGGGGGCTCTTCTGCCGCAGCAGCTTCTGTTGGTGCTATGCTGCTACACAGCTTTCTCACAAATTGTGCTTCAAGGCACTCGTGTTTTTCTTTATTTAAAGTAAAAACAGCGGCTGCAACTTACCCAAACCGAGAACGATAGCAAACCCAGCCAGTGCACACGCCCCAAAGCCCTCACACCTCTGACTCCCCCACACTTGCTGCCTTCATTTGCATCGTGTGTTCAGTCAGCAGCAAAAAAGCTTGTGGGAGAGGCTAACGAACGCATTAAGTGCATAAATGCAATTAATGTGTCACACAAGCTACTGCCACTGTCTAGACATGCCCTGCACTGCTGCCTTACGTGCACCATTGAAGTGTAGTGCGCACTGGACCTAAGTTTGTGTGTGGTTTGTAGTATTTTGCGCTCTTCGATGTCCCTTTTTCTTGTACGATTATCAAGCAAGGTACAACAGGTTGTTGCAGAGATGATTGTAGCACGGACGGTGGGAGTTCTGGGGTACTGCTCGGCTCGTCTGTAGCTGGCTTGACCTTGGCGTATGTGCAGTATGTTGTTCTATCTGAAGTTCGCACTTATCTGTTCGTTCTTGCAGTCTGGCTA
>NW_013548517.1:0-2954 GCF_000499425.1 Eimeria acervulina
CCAACCTCCATTACCGCCCACCCACACCAGCGCATCGCTTCCTCAAATGCACCACTAAATACCTGCTCAACACCAAAATGACACGCTGTTCCACCTACACAACCGCTGACCTTCCTCCAACATTAGTTGCCGGTCTAGCCGTATGCAAAGGCATCCACTCCAACAAATATCGGCCACACAAATCCTCCTTACCAACTCCCAACATACCACCTCCGCTTCTTTCTAAGCACAACCCCTAACCTAAAGCCCACCGCTACTTGTCCCACACTCTACACTACATTACCTCCATTTAGTTACCCCCCATCCCCCACTGAATGCACAACGCTGCAGCTGCCAAACCCAATGCAGTCTTTAACATGCATATGCGCCTCATCTTGCATTTATCCGCACTTGCTGCGTGGCAATATACGCTGAACGCTACACACCCTAGTATGAATCAGCACACAGTATCCAGCCTTCATTACCGCCCACGGGCACCAGCGCAGAGCTTCCTTAAACGCACCACTAAGTACCTGCTCAACAACAAAACGGCACAGTGCTCCACCAACACAGCCCCTGAACTTCCTTCAACATGAGGTGCCGTTCGTGCCGTATGCAAACACATCCACACCAACAACTGCATCCACTCCAACAAATATCGGACACTCAAATCCTCCTAACCAACTCCTAACACACCACTTGCGTTCCTTTCTAATCACAACCCATACTCTAATACCCGCCTCTTGTGGTTACACACGTAGCACTGTGTAAGACCCATTTAGCTTCCCCTCATCCCCCACTCAATGCACAGCTCTGCAGCTGCCAAATCCAATACCGTGTTTAACACGCAGCTAAGCCGGGTCTATCATTTATCCGCACCAGCTGTGTGGCAATATACGCTGAGCGCTGCACACTGTAGCATGAACCAGCAATCAGTATCCAGCCTTCATTGCCCTGCACCCACATCACCGCATTGCTTCCTCACACGCACCAGTAAATACCTGCTCAACAACAAAATGACTCAGCGCTCCCGATAAACAACCCCAGACCTTCCTCCAACATTAGCTGTCCGCCGTGCCGTATGCAAAGTCACCCACTCAAACAAATATCGGCCAGTGAAATCCTCCTAACCAACTCCTAACACGCCACGTCGGCTCCTTTCTAATCACAGCCCATACTCTCATACCCACCGATTCTTGTCACACACTCTACACTATCTTACCTCCATTTAGCTTCCCCCCCTCCCCCCAGTCAATACACAACGCTGGAGCTGCCAAATCCAATGCAGAGTTCAACACGCAGCTAAGCCTGAACTTGCATTTATCCGCACCAGCTATGTGGCAATATACGCTGAACGCTACACAGACTAACATCACCCAGCACACAGTATCCAACCTCCATTACCGCCCACCCACACCAGCGCATCGCTCCCTCAAACGTACCACTAAATACCTCCTCAACAACAAATTGACACAGTGCTCCACCTACATAACCAATAACCTTCCTCCAATATTCTCTGCCCGCCTTGCCGTATGCAAAGGCATCCACTCCAACAAATATCGGCCACTCAAATCCTCCTAACTCACTCCCAACATACCACTTCAGGCCCTTGCAAAACACAACCCATACTCACCAACCCGCCGCTTCTTGTCACACACTCTACACTACATTACCTCCATTTAGCTACCCCCCATCCCCCCAGTCAATACACAACGCTGCAGCGTCCAAATCCGATGCAGTCTTTAACACGCATATGCGCCTCATCTTGCATTTATCCGCACTCCCTGCATGGCAATATACGCTGAACGCTACACACCCTAGCATCCTCCAGCACACAGTATCCAGCTTTCATTACCGCCCACGCGCACGAGCGCAGCGCCTCCTTAAACGCACCACTAAATACCTGCTCAACACCAAAATGGCACAGTGCTTCACCAACACAACCCCTGACCTTCCTCCAATATTAGGTGTCTTTCGTGCCGTATTCAAACGCATCCACTCCAACAACGGCATCCACTCCAACAAATATCGGACACTCAAATCCTCCTAACCGAATCGCACCGTGCCACATCAGACCCATCCTAATCACAACCCCTAAACTAAACCCGCCTCTTGTGGTTACACACGTAGCACTGTATAACACCCATTTAGCTTCCCCCCATCCCCCACTCAATGCACAGCTCTGCAGCTGCCAAATCCAATGCAATGTTCAACACGCAGCTAAGCCTGATCTTTCATTTATCCGCACCAGCTGTGTGGCAATATACGCTGAACGCTACGCAGCCTAGCATGAACCAGCAAACAGTATCCAGCCTCCATTGCCGCCCACCCACACCAGCGCAACGCTTCCTCAAACGCACCACTAAACACCTCCTCTACAACAAAATGACACACTGCTGCACATGCACAGCCCCTGACCTTCCTCCAAAATTAGCTGCCCGTCTTGCCGTATGCAAAGGCATCCACCCCACCAAATGTCGGCGACCCAAGTCCTCCTTACCAACTCCCAACATACAACTTGGGTTCCTTCCTAATCACACCCCACACTCAAATACCGAGCGATTCTTGCCACACACTTTACACCATATTACTCCCACTTTGCTTCCCCTCACCTGCGCGCACTGCACAGCGCTGCAGCTGCCAAATCCAATGCAGTTGTCAACACGCAGCTAAGCCTGGTCTTCCATTTATCCGCACCAGCTGTGTGGACAATATACGCTGAACGCTACTCAGCCTAGCATGAACCAGCACACAGTATCCGGCCCCCATTGCCGGTCACCCACACCAGCGCATCGCTTCCTCAAACGCACCACTAAATACCTCTTCAACCACAAAATGACACACTGCTGCACATGCACAACACCTGACCTTCCTCCAACATTGACTGCCCGTCTTGCCGTATGCAAAGGCATCCACTCCAACAAATATCGGACACTCAAATCCTCCTAACCAACTCCCAACATACCGCTTCGGCT
>NW_013548516.1:0-2796 GCF_000499425.1 Eimeria acervulina
TATATATGTATATATATATTATATATATATAAATTGTATATATAAATTATATATGTAAATTATATATATATGAACAACTCCGCGAAAAGGAAACAAATACAAAAATGTGTTTATTTTTCTTGACGCTTTGCTTTATTTGAAATGCAAATACAAAAAAATTAATTAATTAATTAACTGTGCTTAGAAGTCTTCATTTATTTTCAAGAGAACATCGATAGCGGAGAGCATTAAAACATAAATAATTAAAAGTACTGACATCATGTACTATTGCTCAGGGTTTAGGGTTTAGGGTTTAAGGTTTAGAGATTAGGGTTTAGGGTTTAGGGTTTAGGGTTTGTCTGTGGAGCTCTTTGTAGCAAACAACGCTCGGTATTATTTTCTTCATTTTTTCCGCACAAACTTACTTTAAATAAGTAAATAAATGAAATAAGTAAATACATAAAACAAAATAAAGAATAAATAAATTAATTAATTTGTTTTTTTTCATAATGCTGCTGCTATTAATATTAAGCGTTGACGGGTTGTGGTGTGGTTGCTAGGAGTCTGAAGGCATTGTTTCGCATGAAATAAATAAATATTAGGAAATGAACGTTGTAAATTAAATTTAAATATTATTTTAATGGTTAAAATGACAAAAAATATATATTTAAATGTTCTTTTTTTATTAATTTGTTGCCGCATGCACTGCAGTCGTGCGCTCTGTGCTGCGGTGTACGTACAGCACAGGCTACCATAAGGAGGAGGTTTTTATTTTGAGTTTATTTCTGCATATATTTGTATATTTTTGCATGAAATTTAATATTATTTTTCTTTTTAATTCTAATTTACACTCTAAATTAAACTTGGCGCCTTTATTTTCTACTTCTTTCTGCATTTCTTCTTTCGTACGGTAAGGTAGCAGCAGTTCGTGGTTTGTCTTCTTCGTTTGAAGTTGAATTTTGGCTAAAATAAACAAATTAAATAAATTTGTTTATACTTTTAAACAAAAACTTTGTGAAGAAACACAGACAAACAGAGACATCAACAGCTAGCTGCCTCAAATAGCTTCAACAACACACACACACACACACAATGGTACGGCAGCAACAGCAGCAGCAGCAGCAGCATCAGCTGCTGCTGCTGCTGCTCTTTGCGGTGTATATACACCTCTTTTTCTTCGTTTTTATTCCAACTGAACCTGTTAATGCATTTATTCTAGGGTCTCAACCCCTTCTATTTAATAATACCCAAGCACTAGCAGCTGCAGCGCAGCACAACCCTTACAACAGAAGCAGCAACAGCAGCAAGAGCAACAGCAGCAGCAGCAGCAGCAGCAGTGTTTTGTTTGCAGGAGTTGCAGCAGAAGAAATGACGACAGCACAAGACAAACAACAAAAAAGAAGCTGCTTCAGCTTCTTCTTTCCTTGGACTCGTTGCAAGCAGCAGACTCAAGACAAGCAGCAGCAGCAGCAGGAGCAGCAGCAGAAAGAGCAGCAAGAGAAGCAGAAGGCGTCTAAATCGAGTGGATCGCACGCAGGTTGCGGGACAGCAGAAGCAGCAATGCCGGCAGCAGCAGCAGCAGCAGCAGCAGCAGCAGCAACAGGAGCAGCAGCAGATTGGAACTATAAGCAGCAAGGAGCAGACTGGGGCCCCTTCTTAGATAAGGGTTTGTCTTGTCTGCGGCAGAGTCCTGTAGAAATTGATGCTGCTGTGCTGCAGCAGCTGCTGCAGCAGTGGAGGGCAGGAGACAAAGCAGCAGCAGCAGTAACTGCAACAGGAAATGAAATGAAGATAATATCTGCAGCAGAACGAGGCCTTCAAAACGAGCTTGCTGCTGCTGCTGCTGTTGCACCTGCTGCAGCATCAGTTGTATTTATCGAAGGCAAAAAACTGCAGATCAAACCAAAAGAAACAGGAGCCTTCGGGCGGCTGCTGACGTGCAGCAGCAGCAGCAGCAGCAGCAGCAGCAGCAGCTGCAGCAACGGCAGCGAAATATATGAAGTAGAGCAGTTTCATTTTCATAGCCCAGCTGAGCATACACTCCACGGCCGCAAAGGCCTCGAGCTGCATATCGTCTGCCACCGTATACAGCAGCAGCAGCAGCAGCAGCAGCAGCAGCAGCAGCAGCCGGATGACAATTTAGTGCTGGGTATATTCTTTGATGCTAAAGAAGGAGAAAAAGATAATAGCTTTTTGCTGCAATGCGAGTATGCACTTGCTGCAGCACTGCAGCAGCAGCAGCAGCAGCAGGCGTTGTCTCCTGAAGTAAAGCAAGCTCTCGCTGAACTAGCAGCAACAGCTGACCAGCAGCAGCAACAGCAGCAGCAGCAGCAAGGGTTTATAAATTTAAAAGAGTTGCTGCCGTCTGACTGTTTATTAATTTCTTACTCGGGTTCTTTAACTACGCCCCCCTGTTCTGAGTCTGTCTGCTGGTACGTAATATATTTAATTTAATTTAATTTATTTAATTTGTTTAATTTAATTTAATTTATTTAATTTGTTTAATTAATTTAATTAATTTATTTAATTTAATTTAATTGATTTAATTTTATTGAGTTTTATTGTGTTTGGCTTAATTTGTTTCATTTACCTGTTGACTTTAATTTTATTTAATTTGTCTATTTAGTTTAATTCGCTTAATTTAATTTATTTTTACTTAGTTTAATTTGTTTAATTTAATCTATTTAATTTGTTTGTTTGTTTGTTTGTTTCTGTTTGTGTGCTGTGTTTATGTTTGCTTCTCTCGTTGATCTATGCACATATTCGTACTTATATAATATAAATATATAATATATATAATATATATCTACATATATA
>NW_013548515.1:0-2557 GCF_000499425.1 Eimeria acervulina
GCACTGGCCTGAGTGCAAGTGTGCGGCTGCCTCTCTCTTTCGCGTGTCTCTACAAGGGGGATATCAACATTTAATTGATTATTTCAATCCTTTTGGGGCTTTGTCTGGCGCCTCGCTCATTTTCTTTTTATTGAGGTGGCGTCCTGAAGAAACCCTACAATTTTTGCTGCTGCGGTGTATGCACATCGATGGGTAGTTGATTATATATATATATATATATACATATATATATATATATATATTTATATTTATATTTATATTTATGTGTCTGTGTATAGATATGTATATATATATACATATTTTTAAATATGTATGTGTAGATATAGATATATGGATATTGATGTAGATATGCATAGATATATACAGTGAAGGTAGATATATATATATATTATATTTATCTTAATATATTGCGTATTTTAATATATATGCATGTATACGTACATACATGTACATACATTTGCATTTGCTGCTGCTGACAGGCCTCTGTTTCGCTGTTGTTATTTGTTTTGCTTAATTAATTGATATATTATATATATTATATATTTTATATATATAATATATATAGATATATATATATATAAATGAAGTGTATATAGATTATATATATTTATTTTTATATGGTTGCTCTTTCCCATGTGGGTGCATGCAAATATAAGTGCATGCAAGTGTATGCATGCATATGAGCATGCAGCGAATTCGTGTGTTATATTTACATTAATATTATCGCAATTTGTTTATTTACTTGCATGCAGGCAGCAGCACTTGATCCTGATGAAGTATTTGGAGGCTTAGATGTTGCAGAAGAAGTTAAACAATCTCTCATTCAAGATATACAGCTCAGACTTGCCCCCCAGGCTCTCAAACTCAGGTCAGCTCTTCTTTATCTTCTTTATCTTCTTTATTTTCTTTATTTTCTTTATCTTCTTTATTTTCTTTATTTTGTTTATTTTGTTTGTTTAATTTTTTTTGTTTTTGTTTTATGTGATGTCTCCGTTTTGTTTTGTCTGTCTCCTTTTGGTGTCTCCTTCTTGTTTAGCATCGAGTGTCCGTCTACTTTTCATTTTATTTTTATTTATTTATTTATTTATTTATTTATTTGATCGTCTTTTAAAATTTTAATCTCCTTCCACATCTCCTCTTCTCTTGCTCCAGGACTCGTACTAAATATACATATAAATACACATATATATATAATATATATAAATATATATATATATATGTATATATATATACATATATATATATACATATATAGATATATATTCATATATAGATATATATTCATATATATAGATATATATACATTATATATATATATATATATACACGCACACACACATCCCCATACATACATATATACATATATACATAAACAAATATATACATATATATATATACAAATATATATAATATATATATAATATATAATATGTTGATGAACTCAGGGCCCGCGTAGACGTCTGGTGTTTCGGTAGAGACGGTATTGAAGCTGTCCGCGCTGCACTTCAAGCGGGGCGCGAAGTCGGCGATGAAAAGGTCGAAATCATCGTTAAGTTAATCGCCCCGCCTCAATATGTCATCGTCACTTCTTGCTTCGATAGAGACACAGGACTCAACAAAATTCAAGAGGTAAACCGTATATTTATTTATTTTATTATTTATTTAATTTGTATAATTTATAATTTATAATATATAATATATATAATATATATTATATGTTATTTATATTACATATTATATATAATATATGTATTATATATATATATGTGTCAAGAGATGTATGTATGCATGGAGAGATGTATGCATGTAGAGATGCATGCATGCATGCATGCAATATGCTTGCTGTTATTGACTGATTGAATATAATGCATATATATAATATATATAATATATATAATATAAAAGCCCCATCGTGTTGCGCGTTGGTAGTTGGGTGTGCATGCACTGGCCTGAGTGCAAGTGTGCGGCTGCCTCTCTCTTTCGCGTGTCTCTACAAGGGGGATATCAACATTTAATTGATTATTTCAATTCTTTTGGGGCTTTGTCTGGCGCTCTCCCATTTCTGTTTATTCTTTTATGGGGCTGGCGTCCTAAAGAAGTCCTACATAACACTGTGCATGCATCTTGGTGTTGCATGCATGCATGCGTTTCAAACAGAGATTTGCTGCTTTTGTTCTTCTCTATTGCCACTCACAGGCTTCTCTATTCATTTATCCTGCATGGATGCATGCATGGATGCATGCATGCATGCATGCGACACAATGCATGCACTTATGCATGCACCTGTGCATGCATAAGTGTTCTTATGCAGTGCATGCACTTTTGGGGCTTTTTTATTGCGAGGTTTGCTTGGGAAGTGTATTTTCTTTTTTTCGTTTATTTTTCTGCTTTCTTCAGGCCATCAACCGCATCAGTCAGAAGATAAAAGAATACAGAGGCGGAGACTTCAAACAACAGGGAGAGGTGAGATATAATGGGGCTGTGCTTATCCTGCATGCATGCATGCATGCATGCATGCAGAGATTTGCATGCATGCATGCATGCAGGCTATATTGAG